>NC_037686.1:26300308-26318120 GCF_003255815.1 Theropithecus gelada | reverse complement strand
TTTTTTTTTTTTTTTTTTTTTTTTTTTTTTTTTTGACGAAGTCTCGCTCTGTCCACCAGGCTGGAGTGCAGTGGTGCGGTCTCGGCTCACTGGAAGCTCCGCCTCCCGGGTTCACGCCATTCTCCTGCTTGAGCCTCCCAAGTAGCTGGGACTACAGGTGCCCGCCACCACGCTTGGCTAATTTTTTTGTATTTTTAGTAGAGACGGGGTTTTGCCGTGTTAGCCAGGATGCCTTTTTCTTATTTTGTAATTTCCTGGTGTTACTTCTCATAGTGGGCAGGAAGGATTTGTACAACTTTTTTATCTTTGGCGGTTAATAATGTATTTATTTTATACAAGTTTGATTAATAAATTAACTATACATAGCATTCTTATTTAGAATCATTTTCCCACTCAAATTTTTTAATATTTTCCTCTGTCTTTGAGCATCCAATTTTGTTGAAATAAATTTGGTTTCTTTTGTTGTACATGTTTCTTATTATATTTTCCTGAAAATTTTATTGATTTCTTCTTTATCCTTAAAGTCCTGAAATTTTACTAGTGTTATCGATATGTAACTTTCTGCTATGTAACCAGCTCAGCACCTGATAGGGCCTTTCAATATAATTTTTTTCTATTATTTCTATTATTTCCTTGATTACTTTCTTTCCTCCATTAACCCCTCCTGAAATGCTTGTTAGATTAACACTGGCACTCAGGAATTGTACCTGCATATTGTAACTTTATAAATAAATAAATAAATAAATATTGGAATTAAATATTGGAAATAAATAGCATTGGATTTTTTTTAAAACATAATCTTTTCAATACTAAGTTTGGTCTTGCTGGATTATTTTCTTATTAAATGCATTAATTTATTTCTTTTGTAATCACAATTAAAATTCATTTTCTACAAACTCATTCTCTGGTGTTTCTTTTTTTGTAATAGGTCATTTTTGTTTTATGGATGCAATATCATCTTTAACTTCTCTGAGGGAACTAATAGGAATATTTTTAACTTTCGTTTTGGTTCCTAAGTTATTTGTTTCCTATGGGGCTAACTTTTTGGTTTATTTATTTTGATTCTTGCTATGGATGCTGTTGGTTTTCCTCCAATATGTGGTGATATTTAGATATCAGTTTATATTTATTGAATGAAAAATTAGGATGAATAATAGAGTTAGTGTATTGTTTTCCTAACAGACCTTCAATTATTATGAGAGGTGTGATTTTTTATGGGTGGGGGGCTTTGTTCATACGGAGAGTATGTGTCAGTAATGTATTGCTCTCTAGGTTACTGAGCATGAAACAATGGAACAGTTTTGACTGTTTAAATTTTGAGCTAATCCTTGGTTATTTTGAGAAGGACAGATCTTTCATTTAGTGTTTAGAGCTGAGGCTTTCTCTGTCCTGTTTTCTCTTCCCAATTATTTGCTGTATTCCCAATTATTTATTTCCAATTATTGCTGTAATTGATCTCATATATAATTGATCCCAATTTAATTATTTATTCCCAATTTATCCAAATTATTTGCTATATTCTCTAAAACTTTCTAGTATACTGTTGGCTCACCTTTCCCCCACATATTCTAATTTTCATTAAAAAACATTTCAGTGGACCTGAAAAAGAAATGGAGATAGTTGTTTGCATTAAATTTGACAACTTTTACACTGAAAACCCTGATGAGCATATGATAGGTTTTAATTAATTAAAAGGAAAAATGCATATAGATGTCAATATGTTGAAGTACATTAATGAGTAGATTCAGTAAGTTTATGACCTAGAATAAGGCAAGATATTGCTAAAACAGTAATTAAGATATATAATATAGTGTAATCATTTAGATCAAAAATTTAGAATCATTAATATAAACAAACCTAGGACATACTGGTAATTGCAGACCTAATATACACTATCAGTATGTTTGTAGTAGATAGCCCAATATTTTGTAGATATGTACATCTGTTTGTCTATTCATCCATATATTTGTGTCCTTATTGCTTTATTCATCCTGCTTTTCCTGTATCTATGCAACGAGTTTTAAAGAAAACAATAAAAAATATCCAACTTCTTTAGCCTTCCGGGTAAGGAAAAAGATAATGGCCCTAAAACTCTTTAACCCAATATTTAAGTTACAACAGGGTTTATTACTTTTCTGTGCTGTGGACCCCATGGTAGTCTAGAGAAACCTATAGACCCTTTGGCAAAATAATATGCTTAAATATGCAAAAAATAAACACACAAGATTATATACAGGAAACTAAGTATAGTAAAACAAATTTGTTATAATAACAAAAAAACAAATTTCTTATACATTTCACATTTATAGTACGTGCTCTTTTTCTTGATTAGTTTTACCGGAGGACAGTCAGATTATCGGCCTTTTCCAAGAACTACTATTCAGAAGAAAGTATTGCTATTTTAGTTTTCCATTAACTTCAGAGCTATCTTTCTTATTTCCTCATTTCTTCTGTCTTTAGCTTTATACTGGATTTATTCTGTTTTTCTTTTTTCTAAACTCTTAAATTAGAATATTACCTCATTAAGTTCCAGCTTCTTTTCAAGTATAAGAATGTTAAATACATTAGCATTTCTCTAAGTAATGCTGTATTGCATTTCATACTTTTTGGTACATAGTAATTTTATGATGACTGTTTCAATGTATTTTCTATTTTTTTAGATTTATTTTATGATCTGAATTATTTAATAGCATATCTTAAAATTTTCAAATGTGTGAGTGATTAAAGTTCATTTTCATAACTGATTTCTAGCTTAAATGTAGTCAGAAAAGATATATCTAGCTGTTATGGTAATGATGTTTTGGAATTTGTAGATGCTAGTTTTATGGTTCATTAAATGAGCAAATTTTGCTCTGAGTACTTGAAAAGTATATATACTTTCAATTTAGGGAGTGTATTTTTTCTATAGAACATACTTGTGAATTGTGATATTTAAATCTTATACATCCTCAAATTTTTTGGTCTGACCTATATCAATTACTGAGAAAGTTATATTAAAGTCTGCTATAATAGTGAATTTGTCAATTTTACCATATAGTTTTGTCCTTTTGTTTTAGAAAGTCAAAAGATACATTACTGGATAAAGTTTAGAGTTTTACATATTACTGGTGAATTGGGCCTTTTATCATTATACACGTATTTTCTGATACTTTAATTCAAATCATGTAGCCTAATTGTGATGCAGTTTTTTATCTGGAATTTAATTTTAATTTTTCCTTGAACCCTGAGGGCCATTTTTGTTTAAATTTGGCACCCTTGATAGCTGTGCCTTCTTGTATCTCGGGCCTTCCTTCTGAAACCTTGTATTTCTAAAGTATATTCGCTCACTGTTCTCTTATAAGATTTTGTGTTTATTTTTGTGGCAAAGTAATCTCTATTTCATCTTCATTTTTGTTGTTGTTTGCTAAAAATGTCTGTATATCCCTCTCATTCCTGAATGATAGTTTTGGGAAGACATAACATTCTGGTTGGCATCTATTTTCTCTTCTTTGAAGATATACATTCAGCTGTCTTCTGGCTTCTATTTTTGCTTTTGAGAATTCAGCTGTTTTGTTGTTCCTTCATAAAGAATGTCTTTTCTCTCAGACTGCTTTTCAAGTCTTCACTTTCTCTTTATTGATCTTCAGTGCCACTGTAGTTCCTATAGTACATCTAGGCGTATATTTCTCTTCAGTAATCCTATTTAAAATCTATTGGACTTTCTGAGCCTCAGAATTGGTGTCTTTATCATTTCTGGAAAATTCTCAGCTATTATCACTTTGGATATTGCCTTTTATCCATTTTCCCTATTCCCCTCTCAGGAACTATGAGTCGACATATAATGACTTTTTAACTTTATCCTCAATATCTCTTAACCTCTATTTCATATTTTCATTTCTTTATGATTTTGTGCTACACTTTGCGTGACTTTTTAAGCTCAATATTCTCTTAAATAAATTCTCTCTTTACCCAGTGGCCAAGAGTTTGCGTCTTGTTTTTGTTCTTGTTTTTGAGACAGAGGTTTCACTCTGTTGCCCAGGTTGGGGTGCAGTGGTGCGATCTCAGCTCACTGCAGCCTCCGCCTCCTGAGTTCAAGCGATTCTTCTGCCTCAGCCTCCCAAGTAGCTGGGATTCCCGCCACCATGCCCAACTAATTTTTATATTTTTAGTGGAGATGGGGTTTTGCCATGTTGGCCAGGCTGGTCTCAAATTCCTGACCTCAAGTATCTGCCCGCCTTGGCCTCCTGCAGTGCTGGGATTACAGGCTGAGCCACCATGCCTGACCCCTAGAGTTTGCTTTTAAGCCATCTATCGAGTTACTCATTTTAATTATTGTAAAAAGTCTATTTAGAAATTTTGAAATATCTCCCTGGTTATTTTTGATAATCTCTTGTTCTGTATTATACATTTACGTGTTTTTTTTTTTTTTTTCTTTAAGCCTTTTGTTTTAATATTCCTTACTTGATAATACCAATATTTGTATCTTTGGGGCAATATTCTGTAGGTTTTAAAAAATTCCCTCCTGATAATTCAGTTTTTCTCTCTTTCTCTGATGGTAGCTATTTTGCTTATGTGAAAATGTTACGAGGTTGAGATGTAAAACCCATTTCTTCAGAGAAGAATGTTTCTGTTTTCTATAGTTGAGTGTGGGGGGTAGGATTACTTAGTGTTTGAGTTACAGAACTTGTTGGCCAGAAAGGTATGCTACTTAATTTATTTCTCAATCTCAAGTAAAGGCACACTAATATTTGGAAAATTTCAGGGGAAAATTTTCTTTTTCTTTCTAGTTCTACATAGATTCATGGCTAAACTAGGCAAATATTCTACCATGTCCTTCTGCTTTTTTCTTTCTTCTTCTTTTTTTAATCTTCCTAATTCAACCACACAGTGCATTGCCTTTCAGGATATCAGTTTCTGTGTGGTGGTTTCTGTTTTTATCTTTCTTTTTTGAGTGCTCCATAAACAGTAATTTTGATTGTTCCCCATGTCTGTGGCTCATTAAAGGCCAAAATGCTACACCACCATAAGTGTTTTCTTACCTCTTTCGATGCCTCCAAAAGCTTCTATTTTCCTGCCAACTCAACCATTCCTTTTAAAAATTATTTTAAAAATATTTTATCTAATGAGCACACCTAATGTCCAGATTGTGGTTTCTAAATACTATTTTTGAGAAATGGCTGCTGTGGGACTGGCTCATGGAGAGTACACAGTGAACCTGATACATCCTGTTATGCCAGAAAACAAGCAAGCTCTGTATTAATGGAGACATGCACAAAAACCCAGAATCAGTTCTGGAATAATTTGAGCATCAAAAAGGATAATGAACATAACTGACTATAAACATTAAATACATAAAAATCTATGACACCACCATGGTGTCAGACAGGAAGAGACATGCTGCAATGAGGAGATTATTATACTAACTCTTTAATTTTAATATTAGTAATTAATGGAAAAGTTAATCATTTGTTATAACGCTTGGAGGAAGTACATTTCAGACCATGATATGAGATAAAGGTCTTTAAAAACAATCAAACAGACAAATACCAGAAGTTTACTAATGCCAGTTTAGAGAAGGGAGGGAATGAGGGAATTAGAAAATGATTATTTTGCAACCCTGAGTAAAATAGTTCAGAAAAGGACTTAGAGGCTAAAGTCATTAAAGGAAATGTTTTGGAGAAACAGGATATTTACTAAAAGCAAAGCATCACAACAAAATCACTTGCTAATTGCATGAAGAAGGGGAAAAATACTTACCTTTAAAATGGAAAGATTTGGCAGTCATCATCTTGACCATGGATGAAAAGCAGTCTCTCTAACAGTGGACTGCTTGACATCAAATGTTTCCTGATGAAATGGGGGCAGGGCCTGCAACTTATTCTTGCCCAACGTTCTTCACCTGGATAAAGTCAAGCCTCTCTCTTTAACTTCCTGTGTTGTAGGACATACACAGGGTTAGAAAAATGACACCATGAGGGAAAGAACACATCTAGACTGTGGAACCTTGTATGGTTACACTGCCTAAGTCTCTTCAAAATGTCAAATGCACAAGAGAAAGAGAAGTGGGCAGTGTGAATTTTGATTGAGTCAAAGTTCTAAAAAAAAGCTAAAAGTATATTCTGGAGAAAACTGAGAAAATTTGAGAATGGACTGGCTCTTAAATAATATTATAGAATTACAGATTGAGTAGTTCTTATCCAAAGTGCTTGGGATCAGATGTGTTTCAGAGTTGAGAATTTTTTTTCCAGATTTTAGAATATTTGCATATATATAATGAGACAACTTAGGGTAGGACCCAAGTCTAAACACAAGCTTCATTTATCTTTCATTACACATTTTATTATACATATACACTGAAGGTAATTTGATACAATATTTTATATAATATTGTGCATTAAATAAAGCTTTTGTACATAGAAACATCAGGAAGCAAAGATGTCATTATCTCAGCCACGCATGTTGACAATCTGTGTTTGTTTGGCATCACTGCCACTCCTGACTCAATTTGTATGCTATAAGCAATAATTTTCTTGCACTTATTCTTACATAAGCACTTAACGATTAAAAGTATGACATATAATTAATACAGTGAAAAAATAGTGTGTCCAGGGTAACTAAGCAGCCCAATGGCATCACTAAAATACCTGTTTCAGCTGCTAAACAAGAACAACAATGAACAATGCCAGGTTTTCTGTCTCCACTTACAATGCTGTGTTTTGGCTAAAAGGTTACTATGCGCTCTATTTTGATAGTTTTCTCAGGTGAGAAGAAACATCAGAAGCAGTTGAAGGACAAGAAAGTGGGTTCTCTACTGATGAAAAGGCATTATTCTGGATGGCTTTTAAAAAATGTTTCCTAGAGTCATGTGCCTCATTAACAACAATTGTCATCTTAGAAGTCACTCTTTGTGATTGTATAAGCTGACACAATTTCTTGTTATGAATGCATGCTGTTCTAGTCCTTCAATAAGCCCATTATATATTTTCACTACGTCATCTATAGGCACTTTTTTCTACAGTGTTAACAATGCCACCTTCATTGTCATTATTTATCACAATCACCTTGGTTCAGAATTATTTTGGCTATCTCACCATCAGTCAAGGAATGAACAACTGAAGCCTCATTATTGATGTTAAAAACTTCAATATCTACTTTCTCCAGCTCACTGATTAAAGTCATATTTTTTAAAATATAAGGATTTCAGGCATCTTTTTTTCTCATTTGACGTGCAGTATCCTTCAAAGTCACCACCTTGTTCATCATGATAACTGAACATAGTTGCATGCCAGAGGTTGTGTCAGGCATCCAGAACTGTGTCTCTAGTCACTGTGTTAAAAGCATTTGCAACTATATATATATCATCCTTCATCCTAAACTCCTTTTGGAAACCTTCTACGCCCATGCCTCTGTTCACTGCTGCTAGGCATGCTGTTCAAGAAAGTGTTTTTACATTTACTCTTCATTGATCTAAAGATACCCTGGTCACATTGCTAAATTAATAAAGTTACATTTTGTGGATGAGCACAACATAACCATCATTTGTGATGAGAATTTCAGCTGAAGGATGAACAGAACAGTTTTCAAGGAATAACGATATCTTGCAAGTAATCATCCAGTCCAGCTTCCCTGCAGTTAGCATAAGCCACTGGTACACAATGTTTGTGAAACCCATCATAGAAGATTTCCCTAGTAATCCATACTTTTTTAGCATAATAATGGACTGGGAAGAAATTCATTTCTTGAAAGCAGTGAGGATGCAAGCTTATGTCTATCACAGCAAATTTTCACTTATGTGTGTCTGCTGCATTAGCACATCCAGTATGGTTATTCTGTCCTCGACATCCTTCATTCTTGTAGGAACTGTCTCTTCAGCTGTACTCAATGTCTTTCTAGGGCAGCGATGGCAAAACAGCGATATTTTGTCAGAATTATTGATTTGTTCTGGTGTTTTATTTTCATCCGCAATGACCTTAGCAAACTCATCAATGAATTTCTCCACAGCTTCATGATCAGCAGATGCTTTGTCACCAAAAGTCTTTTAAAAAATTAGTGTTTTGTCTTTTTAAAAATTTCTTCATGCAGGCTGTTGGATATTTACAATTCCCTTCATTCTTCAGTTCATTGTGATAGATCTTTGTTGCTTCATGACCAGCATATGATTAAGGTACATGTATGGACTGTGATCCTGTTGGATTCACTCTTTCAATACACAATTGAGATCTTCATTTTTAGGTATATGTGGCTTAAAAAAATTTTTTTTCATTAACTTCTCTTCATGAATTTCTGGATAGAACTTTAACAGTTTATTCTTCTGTTTCTTCAGGTCACACATGTTGACCATTCCAACACCATACTCTTCTGAGATGTTTAACACTTATACCACTGTCCAGTTTCTCCAACAGCTTGACTTTCTGTGCTATAGATAAATATAAATGCCACCTCGTTTTGTTATCACAGGAATATCTGCAGGCCTTTTTAACATCTCAGCAATACTTTTATACCATAGAATAGAGAATAAACAACAACAAAAAAACACCACAAAACAAAACAAAAAACAACACAACACACACAAAACAAAACAGTGAGTAATGCATTAGGTCTTGGTCCTATGCAGGGCACTGGGGAACCTGCTGTTGTTATGGCCAGCCTGAAAACAAGCTCTTTTGTTACTGTTTGTGCATGTGCTTCATGGGAGAATCCGGACATGTGTGAAAACAATGTACCACAGCAAAAGGGAGCTGAGAGGGTCTTTTTTCCCTTGGAGGCACTAAATAAACTGTGTTGTGCATCCATATTTTGACTGTGACCCATCACATAAGGTCAGGTGTAAAATTTTCCACTTTTGGTGTCATGTCAGTATTCAAAGAGTTTTGGATTTTGGATCACTTCAGATTTCAGATTTTTGATTAGGGATGCTTAATCTATATGGTAATTTAAAAAATGTGATGATGTTTGCATTAGTCAGAGTTTTCCAGAGAAACATAACCAAGAGGATGTGTAGATAGATAGATACACATCTATATATATGTATCTCTATGTATATCTATAGAGATAGATGTGTATATATATATATATATATACGTATACACATACACACACGTACAGAGAGAGAGAGAGAGATTTATTGTAGGGACTTGGTTTTTATGATTATTTATTAGTCCGTTTCATACTGCTGATAAAGACATACCTGAGACTCAGCAATTTACAAAAGAAAGAGGTTTAATTGGACTCACATGGCTGGGGAAGATCTCCCAATCATGGTGGAGGGTAAATGGCACTTCTTACATGGTGGCGGCAAGACAGAATGAGGAAGATGCGAAAGCGGAAACCCCTGATAAACCCATCAGATCTCGTGAGACTCTTTCACTACCATGAGAACAGTATGGGGGAAACTGTCCCCATGATTCAAATTATCTCCTACTGGGTCCCTCCCACAACATGTGGGAATTATGAGAGTACAATTCAAGATGAGATTTGGGTGGGGGCACAGCCAAACCATACCATTCTGCCACTGGCCCCTCCAAATCTCATGTCCTCACAGTTCAAAATCAATCATGCCTTCCCAACAGTCCCCCAAAGTCTTAACTCATTTCAGCATTAACTCAAAAATCCAGAGTCCAAAGTCTCATCTGAGACAAGGCAAGTCCCTTCCACCTATGAGCCTTTAAAATCAAAAACAAGCTAGTTACTTCCTAGATACAATGTTGGTACAGGTATTAGGTAAATACAGCTGTTCTAAATGGGAGAAATTGTACAAAAGAAAGGGGTCACAGGGCCCTTGCAAATCTGAAATCCAGCTGGGCAAATTTTAAAACTCCAAAATGTTCTCTTTCGACTCCAGGTCTCACATCTAGGTCATGCTGATGCAAAAAGTGGGTTTCCATGGTCTTGGGCAGCTCTGCCCCTGTGGCTTTGCAGGGTACAGCCTCTCTCTCAGCTGCTTTTATGGGCTGGCATTGAGTGTCTGTGGCTTTTCCAGGTGAACAGTGCAAGCTGTCAGTAGATCTACCATTCTGGGGTCTGGAGGATGATGGCTGTCTTCTCACAGCTCCACTAGGTGATGCCACAGTAGGTGATGCTCTGTGTGGGGGCTCTAACCCCACATTTCCCTTCTTCACTGCTCTAGCAGACGTTCTTCATGAGCACCCCGCCCCTGCATTAAACTTCTGCCTGGGCATCAAAGCGTTTCCATACGTCTTCTGAAATCTAAGTGGAGGTTCCCAAACCTCAATTCTTGACTTCTGTGCACCTAAAGGCTCAACACCATGTGGAAGCTGCCAAGGCTTGGAGCTTCCACTCTCTGAAGCCATGGCCCGAGCTGTGTATTGGCTTCTTTCAGCCACAGTTGGAGCAGCTGGGATACCGGACACCAAGTCCCTAGGCTACACACAGCATGAGGACCCTGGTCCCAGCCCATGAAACCACTTTATCCTCCTGGGCCTCCAGGCCTGTGATGAAAGGGGCTATCTTGAAGGTCTCTGACATGGCCCAGAGACATGTTTCCCAGGGTCTTGGGATTAACATTAGACCCTTGCTACTTATGCAAATTTATGCAGCCAGCTTGAATTTCTCCTCAAAAAATGTTTTTTTTTTCTACTGCATCATCAGGCTGCAAATTTTCTGAACTTTTATGCTCTGTTTCCTTTTTAAAATGGAATGCTTTTAACAGTACCCAAGTAACCTCTTGAATGCTTTTCTGCTTAGAAATTTCTTCCTAAATCATCCCTCTCTAGTTCAAAATTGCACAGATCTCTAGGGCAGGGGCAAAATGCTGCCAGTTTCTTTGCTAAAACATAACAAGAGTTACCTTTGCTCCAGTTCCCAAAAAGTTCCTCATCTCCATCTGAGACCACCTTAGCCTGGACTTTATTGTTCATATCACTATCAGCATTTTTGTCAAAGCCATTCAACAAATCACTAGGAGGTTTCAAACTTTCCTACATTTTCCTGTCTTCTTCTGAGCCCTCCAAACTATTTCAACCTCTGCCTGTTACCCAATTCCAAAGTCACTTCCACATTTTTGGATATCTTTTCAGCAATGCCCCACTCTACCGGTACCAATTTACTGTATTAGTCCATTTTCATGCTGCTGATAAAGACATACTTGAGACTGGGGAATTTTCAAAAGAAAGGTTTAATTGGACTCAGTTTTATGTGGCTGGGGAAGGTCTCACAATCATGGCAGAGGATGAGAGGCACTTCTTCCATGGTGGCAGCAAGAGAGAATGAGAAAGATGCAAAAACAGAAACCCCTGATAAACCCATCAGATCTCATGAGATTTATTCACTACCATGAGAACAGTATGGGGGAAACCACCCCCATGATTCAATTATGTCCCATTGGGTCCCTACCACAACACATGGGAATTATGGGAGTACAATTCAAGATGAGATTTGGGTGGGGATACAGAGTCAAAACAAATCAATTATGGAAACTTGCTCAGTTCAAAATCTGATGAAGGAAGCTGGCAGGAAGGAGACTAAGGAGAAATATCAGAGGTCAAATTCAACTGCAGTCTGCTGGTAAACCAGAAAGAGCCAATGTTGAAGTTCAAGTCAAAGACTGTGTGCTGGCAGTATTTCCTCCTGTTTGGGGGAGGTCAGCCTTTGTATTACTTAGACCTTTAACTGATTGAATGAGGCCCACCCATATTATAAAGGGCAATTTGCTTTACTCAAGTTCCACTGATTTAAATGTAAATCTTATCCAAAAATACACTCACAGACACCAAGAATAGAGTTTAACCAAATAACCAGGCGCTGTGGCCCAGTCCAGCTGACACATAAAATTAACCATTACAACATTGTATCAATGTAGAAGCAAATTATTATTCTTAGCAGATGCCTGCAGAACTACTTAATGATAAAGTGTTGCGATACTGACAGCTCACTTCAAAATGATTCAGAATATATATACACACACATATATGTAATATATATACCTACATATAAACACACACACATATAGCAAAATTTCAGCAATTGTTTATCCTGAGCACTAGGTATATAGCAAATTATAGCATAAGAATATTTTTTTAATCTAAAATTTTTATTTGGTCCTTTGAAGGGTTTTGTTTTTGTTTTTGTTTTTGGATGTGTACTTTAAGATATACCTAGAGTACATAATAGGCAATATTAACTGTATTTTTAACTGTTATTCATAAATGGTTGAGGATTATAATTCATCTAACTATTTTTGGCAATTTGCTATTTCCTGTGGAAAATAAATTGCCAAAACCCACTGTGTGAACTTATCTTTTTCACAAAGTATGAAGTTAATGCTTTCATAATTTAGAGTCTAGTTTATTGGAATAATTTGTAACTACATTATAAAGGACATAATACATGTGCAAAGCATGTGCTTGTGATTACATTAATGTTACCAATCTTTCAATAACTTGTGTTTTCATTTATCGTATTTCATTTGTTAGTATATATAGGAGTTAGTTACTCCTTTTATGCATTATTTAAACGTAGCAAAATTGCATAATATTTTGAGTATGAGTATCTATTGTATATATTTATCCAGGAATTTAACTCTTTTTATTATAAACAAATGATGTATATTCCACTTTGGATCTTTTCACATGAGCATCTTTGTCATCTTTTTTTCTTACTTTTTTACTAATGAGGGAATATAACATAAAAATCTGGCAATTAATGAAACAATGAGAAAAATCAATAAAAGTTAACATTAAAAATTTTCCATTTGTGTCTTTAGATATTACCCTGTTGCATGTTTATAGCTATCATTATGTGGAAATACTAACTTCTCTGCTAAAAGTATAAAATTCGATTACTTTTAAATTTCAATTAATCATTTTAGACATAGGTAAATGACGTAAATGATATCCAAAGCTTAGTTAAGACAAACACATTGAGATTTAATAATGAAGGACCAAAATAATACATTTCTTGTTATTTTCTACTTCAAATCTATACTGCCAATTGGTCTTTTATTCTTAGACATGTTTTATTAAAATTATATTTAGGTTTGTAAAAGATTAACTATCTTGGCCGAGTGCAGTGGCTCATGCCGGTAATTCCAGCATTTTGGGAGACTGAGGCGGGCGGATCACGAGGTCAGGATATCAAGAAACCCTGTATCTACTAAAAATACAAAAAATTAGCTGGGCGTGGTGGCACACACCTGTAGTCCTAGCTGCTCAGGAGGCTGAGGCAGGAGAACTGCTTGAACCTCGGAGGCGAAGGTTGCAGTGAGCCGAGATTACCCTGCTGCACTTTAGCCTGGGCGACAGAGTGAGACCTCCACATCAAAAAAAAAAAAAAAAAAAAAAAAAAGAGAGAGAGAGATTAACTAACTTAAAACAATCAATTATACTCTAGGAGAGACTAATGGAACACAGTAAATGTAAACAAAATATTTCACATGTTTTGTTATGCTTCTTCTCTTTATAATTCAACAGATGCACTTAAAACCTTCAAGGGAAAAACATCCCACTTAGCAGTAAAGTCATCTCTCCTCTCTAGGAATATGTGGAAAGCAGAATTCTGGGTTAACATACTTTATTCAAATAGCTTCTCTTTTCCCCAGAGAAGAAACAATTTAAGGTGAATATTTTACTTTCACCCTCACTTTTTAATTTCTCATTAAAACTGTGACATATTATTAAAACTCCTATTTATGAAAAAGAATGAAATTTGTGTATTTTAATTCACATACTTTTGAAACAGTCAACATTCTTAAGCAAAAGTCTTTACACATAAGTTTAAAGCAAAACAAAACCTTAATCAGCTATAGTGTAGTTTTCTTAGAGTTTTTGAAAGGCCAACATGGGAGCAATTTTAGACACTATTTCCAATCCAATAATTAACATTACCAAGAGTTTGGAAGCAAGAGGATGTTTTAAGTAGTGGGAAAAAGCCTGGATTCCAGAGTCAGAATAGCTATATGACATTAAGAATGCAGTCATCTCAATGTTCTCATTTCTTTAAAAAGAGACAAAATATCACCAACATTTCCTACATGTTGCTTTACTACTCAACTTGGCAGTGACTTAGGATCTCATTTAACGCTAAAGCACTCAAGTTATTCTTGGTTAATGTTTACCTTATTACTATCCCTGAGGCTTTAGCAGCTTCTACTTCATTCTCTGATTTCACTATTACTCCGATCCTATTCACTTTGTCTAAAGACAAAGTTCTCTGTGGTCCAACCCAATTTCTTATTTTAAACAGAACTACAATTCCCAAAATGTTAATCTTATTATCATAGATGATCACTTACGAGGCTTGTACATTCTGTTTAATGCTTTTCTTATATAGATATACCAAGATTTCCCTACGTCAAGCTCTGTGCGCTACATAGTGACATGATTAACTTTCCTTATCTAGGACAAATTTAGACAGTTGCACATTGGCTAATGTATGAATGTTTTATAGTGTTGTCAACCAGTGGTGATTGCATATCCACTAACAATTTTGCCATAATTGTCATTGTTATACAAGTGTTTGTCTAATTATTTCAATAATCTAGTCAACTGATTTTTATTGAATTGCATTTGTAGGCTCAGTTCTATTTCAGGCACAAGGTCTACAACAAAAAAGAAAACAAAATTAAACACAAATAAACAAAACTCCAGCCCTTGTGGAGCTTACATGTTATTACACTTTGTCCTCTTTTAAAATAAAAATGAGAGGAAAAAAAATCCAGAAAAATAAAGAAAGCTTGAATATGAGAAATGAAAGACACACAATTTTATGTAATTGCGACAAATTAGGTGGCAACAGTGGAAAATTTTAGACCCGGATGGAAGATCTTTGGGTTTACTGTGTTCAACTTTGAGTTAAATAGCAAAATTAGAGATCCCAAATTCTGGAAATATATACCTGTCCAAATGAAAAGCAATAAGAACTTTATAGTACTTTAGACTGTAATTTATTTTTCAAAGAGGTATGGGTTAGCAACTCTGAAACTACTTTATGTGTATTTCAGCACTGAACAAATATATATATATGTACTGTGGATAATGAGAGCCAGATATTTTTATGGAAAGTAGTTACCAATAAGGAAAGAGTTAAAATTTAAAATACACATGGATGCAGGTAAGTTTTTATACATATATTTATCAGCTTTCTCCATTGAGAATGTCTGGAAGAAAGGACAATTTAGTAGCATGAGCACACCTACTGCCTAGATCTTGGGTTCTAAATATCATTCTTTAATAAAACAAACCTGTGTTTTGAAGAAATGGCTGATTCCAAAATTGGGACAAAGAAAGTACAAAATGAGCCTTGAATACTTTGTGGGGCCAGAAAGTAAAGAAATGCTCAGAAAATGATGAAAGTATTTTGAAAGGACACTGTAGCCAACTTGAGGTACCCAGTGGCTGTATCTGGTTCAATTTGAGCAATAAAATAAGTGACAGTGATGAAGTATAGCCAGTAGAATAAAATAATTTTCTGTGAGTTTATGCTAGTATAGTTATTATAATTGAATGAAAACTTAAAGGGAAGGAAAGAGTATCTCTTCATTACTGTAGAATTCCATTTAACAAGTGCAGAAGAAATGATACATATATCTTTGAATCACCATTTGGTGTAATCACCATTACAGTGATGCTTGTTGTAGACAAGAATTGTCAATGAATTTTTTTAAATTAATGGGAAAACTATCATGAGAAAGAGAATCTCTAATTTCAAAGCATTTCTCCCATGAGATACTTATTAATTATAAAGGGGAAAATAGTAACCTTACAATGGAGAAATCTGGCAGACCTTATCTTAACCAAGTCATCAAAGTTAACTGCACCCATAATAGCACATTGATATGATCCTGAAAAGGGCATGTATCATTTCAATGTTATTCTTACCCAAAATGCATAAGTTGAATTTAACCATAAGAAAACATTAGACAAACCTAAGTTGAAGGATATATTACAAAGTAACTGGCTGGCTGGCATTCTTCAAAAAAGTCAAGGTCATGAAAATTAAAGAGTCAAAGAACTATCCAAAATGAGAGGAGATTAAGATACCATCTCACGCCACTTAGAATGGCGATCATTAAAAAAATCAGGAAACAACAGATGCTGAAGAGGATGTGAAAAAATAGGAACACTTTTACACTGTTGGTGGGACTATAAATTAGTTCAACCATTGTGAAAGACTGTGGCAATTCCTCAAGGATCTAGAACTAGAAATACCATTTGACCTAGCAATCCCATTACTGGATATATACCCAAAGGATTATAAATCATTCTGCTATAAAGACACATGCTCACATGTTTTTATTGTGGCACTATTCACAATAGCAAAGACTTGGAACCAACCAAAATGCCCATCAATGATAGACTGAATAAAGAAAATGTGGCACATATATGGAATGGCACATCATGGAATATTATGCAGCCATAAAAAAGGATGAATTCATGTCCTTTGCAGGGACATAGATGAAGCTGGAAACTATCATTCTCATCAAACTAACACAAGAGCAGAAAACCAAACACCGCATGTTATCTCTCATAAGTGGGAGCTGAACAATGAGAACACATGGACACGGGGAAGGGAACATCACACACTGGGGCCTGTTCAGGGGTGGGGGACTAGGGGATGGACAGAAAGAGGAGAAATACCTAATGTAGGTGATGGGTTGATGGGTGCAGAAAATCACCATGGCACATGTATACCTATGTAACAAACCTGCACGCTCTGCACATATACCCCAGAATTTAAAGTATAATTTTTTTTTTAAAGGAGAAAACCTTAAGCAAGCTTAAAAAAAAAAATGAAGAAGAAGACATGACAACTAAATACAATGTGCAATCTTGGGTTACATCTTCGGTTAGAAAAAGTACATTTATGGGATAATTGGTAAAATTTAAATGTCTATAGTTTAATACATTTTCAACTTTCCAGTTATGATGATTACCCTATAGTTATTGTAATTATTTATTTGGGCTAAGCTAAATCATGGCTGTGTTGGAATTCTGTGTGCTATTATTGCAAATACAAAATCATTTCAAAATAAAGAAGTTAAAAATTAAAATTTAATATAAAGTATCTTAATTTAAAAACACTTTATCAATTAAAATGAAACTTCCTTTCTGTCCATTAAGACTTAAAATGTGTGAATCTTTCATTCTATCTTCACACATTCAAATTTTTGTATGATTTTAGGAGCTCATTTTGTGATTCTTTGAGAAAATCTCTAGAGTAATAAAATCATTAAAAGTGACTGCGTAATGTCTTTTTTTTTTTTTTACAACAGGTAAAAAGCTAACAGACAATTTAATTTTCAAATTATAACTGGACTAGACAATTACAGTTAAACATAACTGCTGATCAGTGGTTTGCAAACTCAAGAGGGCATCAGAACCACTGGGGAGTTGGTTAAAAATGAAGACTCCTTGGTGCCAAACTTCTGAGTTCCTAATTCAGTAGGTCTGGGGTGGGGCCTAAGAATTTGCGCTTCTAAAAGTTTTCTAGGTGAGGCTGACACGGATAGTCCTGGGGACTACACATTGACAAACATTGGTCTAAATATTAATTTGAAATTGTAAGATTACGGTGGCTCAAGCCTGTAATCCCAGCACTTTGGGAGGCCGAGACGGGCGGATCACGAGGTCAGGAGATCGAGACCATCCTGGCTAACACGGTGAAACCCCGTCTCTACTAAAAATACAAGAAAAATTAGCCGGGCGAGGTGGTGGGCGCCTGTAGTCCCAGCTACTTGGGAGGCTGAGGCAGGAGAATGGCGTGAACCCGGGGGGGCGGAGCTTACAGTGAGCCGAGATCGCGCCACTGCACTCCAGCCTGGGGCACAGAGCAAGACTCCGTCTCAAAAAAAAAAAAAAAAAAAAAAAAGAAATTGTAA
>NC_037686.1:26136132-26300209 GCF_003255815.1 Theropithecus gelada | reverse complement strand
AAAAAAAAAAAAAAAAAAAAAAAAAGAAATTGTAAGATTAATGTATTATGTCTCTATTGTTTCTGGTGTACACAGTTCAATGTTATGATAAATAAAAAGACTCATTCTAACTCCATTTTGACCCAATTGCTAATCCAGAATATAAATATTGCAAAACTTCAAACAATTTTCATTATAATATTGAAGCATCTTTTATTGACCCAGGTACTCCAAATCTAAAACTTTTTCATGACTTTTGATTTTAAATCTGATATGTAAGATACTTGGGAATTATCACTCTTTTAATTACATCAAGAAAAACCTGGAAAAAAACTGAAAATCAAAGGACATACTTTTGGACCAATCAGAAAATTGAAGTTGCAGGGCAAATCACTTTTCTGAAATCTGGAGAGAAAGACATATTCAGCCAGGTGCAGCTAATATGTGCTAACTGGAACAGAAGTCACTGGAATCCTGAACTGATCAAAACACTTAAACATTAATTTTGATGAATTCATGAAGACTGAATGTGCACTAGTTTGAGAGAGAATGTGGACTAGTTTGAGAGAGAAATTCATGAGGATGCAGTCTGAGGTGGTTACCCATACTCTCCTGGTTGTTTCCTCTAAGAATCTCACTAAGTTCTCAAGATGAAGATCCAAGAAAGATATCCTCAAAGATCTAGCAGGGGCTGGGAAAGAGTAACCATTGTGAAATATGGCCCGAAGCCTTCCTCAAAACAAAGGCTTACCTCTGGAGTAAAAGACCTTGCCAGAGCCTTATTGCAGGCTCCCTGGGGGAGGGGTCGCTGCCTGATTTCATCTCCCTCTAACTTCTCTGTCTAACCTAAGGGGCAAGGTTGGGGAATAGTTAATAGAGGTTCGGGATTTCAGGGAAGGGAGTATGTGGCCAAGGGAAATAAAAAGCTATACCACTGGAAAACACTTTTGATGGTCACAGCTTGAAAACACATGCTGAGAAAAAATGAGATTTTATTTAAAAATTATAGAAAGTCTCCTCACCCACTTCTTTTCCAATATAATAGGGCTCCAATATAATATCCATGGTTATAGCTGAGAAAGCTGAAAACACAGACTATCTCTGAGACATAGTACTTAAAGAAGACCAAAATCAAGAGGTGAGACAAAAACAAGGACTCTAAAGGATTATGAAGTCTCTGCCATTTATAACTATAGTAAACATTAAATATAGCTTCACTTCCACCCAGATGAGCGTAACTCTTTACTCACACTAAAGCTTATTTATGTTAGTTCCTATTGTCTGATACATGTCTAGTTTTCAACAAAAAACTGCAAGGCATGCTAAAAGTCAATAAAAAATGCAGTATGAAGAGTCAAAGCAATCATTGGAATAGGCTTAGATATGATCAAAATGTTGGAATTGTCAGACAGAAAATGTAATATAATTATGATGATTTTGTTAAGTGCTCTAATGCAAAAAAAATAGAAAACATGCAAAAAGACAGATGTAAGCAGGGGGATAGAAACTATGAAGCAAAGAGAAGTGTTAGAAATAAAAAACAATGTACCAAAAATAAAGAAAGTTTTTGATGGGTTATCAGTAGAATGAACATATTGAGGAAAGAATAAGTGAACTTGAAAACATGTCAGTAAAATCTTCCCAAACTGAAATGCGAAAAAAAAAAAAAAACAAATAAACAAAAAACAGAAAAGAGAATAAAAAAGGAAAAAGAAGCAATGATAAAAACATAACAGAACATCCAAGGACTGTAGGACAATATTGCAAAGGTATAATATACCCATTGTTAGAATACCAGAAAGAGAAGAAAAAGATAATGTATCAAAAGAAATATTTGAAGTAACAAGGCCAAGAATTTATCAAACTAATGAGAGACAAACACTTCAAGTAGCAGGAAGTTCAGGGAACACTAGCAGGATAAACACAAGAAACAAACAAAAACAACCCCCATACGCCTATCCATATCATATTCAAACTGTAGAAAAACAAAGACAGTATCTTGAAAAAAGCCAGAGGATGAAAACACATACATTTATATAATAACAGGGATAGAAATTATAACAAACATATTGTCAGAAATCAACTAAGAATAATGTGAAAGAAAAGTGTTTAAATGTTGAAAGAAAAAAATCTACACACTTAGAATTCTATATCCAAAAAAACTGTCAATTAAAGCAAAAGAGAAATACTTTCTCAGATGAACAAAATCTCAGGTCATTCAATACCACTAGACCTTCCTTTCCAGAAATATTAAAATAAATTTTTATGGGGAAAGAAAATGAGATGAGTGAAAAACTCAGGTCTATATAAAGAAAGAAAGAATATTAGATAAGGAATAAAAGAAGGTAAAATAATATTTTTCTTTGACTTAGCTGATCTAAAAGATAACCATTGGCTGGCTGATTCTTAGCTGATCTAAAAGATAATCATTGTTTAAAGCAATATTCATGTATTGAGGTATTATATCATATGGATACATTAAATGAATAACAGTTATTACCACCAAGGATCTCAGTTTTTAAAATATATCTTAATCATCCATTTTCTTTTTCTTTCTTCCCTCCCCTCTTACCCTTTTATTTCTTCCCTCTCTAGACACTCCCTTCTGACAATCCATGCTTATCTAATTAAATTCTTGTTTTATAAATTTCAGTGACTAATCTTGGAACAAACCAGGCATGGAGCCCCAATTGCAGAAGCTTCCTGCTTAGGGGAATTGTCAGGCTGAACTCAATGTAATGCCAACCAGATTTCTGGATGGGCAATTACCAAAGACAGACATCAGAACGAAGACACACACACCCTGCAACCTGCACCACTCCCATGCCTCCTGTACCAAATTTCCCTTTAAGAACCGTATGGTAAATTTAAAATTTAACATGTTACTTCAGAATGCTAATTCATCATCTTGGTTTACTGGCTCTCTGATTAAACTTGCTTTTCCTTGCTCCAACCCTCACTTCTCGTGTCTTGCTGGCAAGCACTGAGCAGCCCAACCTAAGTTCAGTTAGAAATTCAGTGCCCAAATGTGGGGCTGCACTTTGGGTGGTCTAGCCTGCCTGATTTCCAAAGGATGGAGCAATTTACTACAGCAGTGTGCCAGGGTTACCCATTTATGCTACCAGGCAGAGCAACAGATGCTCATGAGTGCCAACTACTCGTGGTTAGGTGACTTCATGGCTGTGACTCCAGAGATGTCCCAGCAGCTGCCAAGAACGCTTTTGTCTTGGGAATTCCCATCTTTCCCCTTTCTGGCATCAGCTGCCTGAAATGCTTTGTTGGAGCAAGGAAAAGTGGTGTTTGAGGAGTTAACTGGTTGAAAGGTTGGTAAGTCACTATGGTGTGTTCAACCAAGAACTACCTTCCTTCCCATTTGGGCTTTTCCTTGGAATAAACTACTTTTTTTTTTTTTGGTTGGGGTAACCTTTTGGAGAGAGGAATAGTTGTTGGACTTTTACCAATTTGAGAACTAGTTCATTTGCATTTGTCTGTTTGTGGATCCTGGGCTTACATGTTTAATAACATGGAAAATTCAAAGGCATGGTAAGTTTTCTGGGGCTCTAGCTAATTACACGTTATGGTCAGTTTTTGTACACATCTTAAACTAATAGGTAAATTACAGCAAGAAAAAGTCAGAGCTGAAATGGTTATCCTGCAACTTTTTTGTTAAGTAGACTCTTCTAAAGCTGTATACCTATTTATCTTTTCTACCTACTTTGAACCGGAGGTTATTAAGCTGCTGGTGTTGAGATAAAACTCACTAATCAAGGATTAATTTGAGTTTAATGTCAGATACCAAAGATATTTTATTTTTCTTATACAGTTATGCCCGTTCTAGCTAAAATATAAACATTGGAAATTCACTTGAAACTGAATTTAAAAAGGGGGTAAAAGAGGTTTTTCAAAAAGTAAACTGCTAAGGAAACTACCCAAGATCTTGATCCACAGCCTTCACTGGAGTATCTGTTGGGGGAAAACAAAGTTTAGCCATGTGGACAGGTTCCAATTTCGTCAGTCCATCAACTCACTGGAAGCTGTAAAAGATTTTACAATCTTGCAGTGATTAATTTTTATAGCTTTTTTTTTTTTTTTGAGACGGAATCTTGCTCTGTCACCCAGGCTGGAGTGCAGTGGCGCCATCTCGGCTCACTGCAACCTCTGCCTCTCTGGTTCAAGCGATTCTCCTGCCTTAGCCTCCCCAGTAGCTAGGAGTATAGGCGCTGCCACCACGCCTGGCTAATTTTTTGTATTTTTAGTAGAGGCAGGGTTTCACTGTGTTAGCCAGGAAGGTCTCGATCTCCTGACCTCATGATCCACCTACCTTGGCCTCCCAAAGTGCTGGGATTATAGGGGTGAGCCACCGCACCCGGCCCCTAATTTTTATAGCTTTGATAAGCCCCAGCAATAAATCAGAGACTTAATTTAAGATTTGATTTTGAGAAAATTTGTCAAAGATGTTAAAAAGTTCAACACATTTTATCAAAACAGAATCACAAGTTATTGTAAAATAATCATTCATTTAACCAAGAGTGATAATTAAAATAACTCAAAGGGAACACAAAAAGTCTCTGGGCTTACAGAAGAGATCTGCTGGAGCACCATGATATGAGGAGTCAGAAGCTTTTGGAAAAGCTGGTCTTGCATTCCCATACATAGTGTGTAACATCAATATGGTTTACAGCAAAACCTATCCCTATAATCATAGCTAAAATTATGAATAACATTTTTCCACCAGGAGGGGACCGATAAAAACTATAAAGAGAGTCAGTATCACCACCTCCAGCTCCCTGAAAATGTCCTTATCACATGCTATTAACTAATCCTGTGCTGTTAAGTTACAGGGCTTTGAGTCTTGAGTAAACATATCTCATCTAAAGAAGGCATCAACTCCTGCCACTATCTGACACCAAATTCAAATTAACCAATGCCTCGTTTTTAGATCCTAGTAAAGGTGACAATCAAAGTAAACTGCTTTCATGAGACAAAGAGACAGGCCTGTATTCAAAAACATTAAGATTCATTTAATAATTTTGCATCTATTAATGCATTAATTATTGATAGATATTAAAATATATTCTATATCTTCATACTAAATAATTTAAATGTTTAGCTACATGTGAACTTCCTTTTCCTGTCATTCTCAGAATTAGGCAGGGCTTATGACCTTTCTCTTTAAAACATTGATCATTTGTTTGTTTGAGACAGGGTCTCACTCTGGCACCCAGGCTGGAGTACAGTGGAATGATCTTGGCTCACTGCATTCTCGACCTCCCAATCTCAAGCAATCCTCCTACCTCAGGCTCCAGAGTAGCTGAGACTACAGACACACACCACTACACCTGGCTAATTTTTGTATTTTTGGTGAAACAGGGTGTCATCATGTTGCCTGCCTCAGCCTCCCAAAGTACTGGGATTACAGGCATGAGCCACTGCATTTGGTCCACATTGCTAATTCTTTATGTCTTGTTCCCTCCAGGCCCAGGACCTATTGTGGAAGAGGTGGGTGCATGAGATTTTAAGGGCCAGTTGTGAGGGATAAAATTAGGTCAGACCCCCAAATCAAAGACAGGTATACAGATGCTCAACACAGCGTCCCCAACATTGTTTGCACCAGGGACCACTTTTGTGGAAAACATTTCTTCCACAGATGGGAGAGGGGAATGGTTTCAAGACAATTTAAGGGCATTACATTTATTGTACACTTTATTTCTATTATTATTATTACAAACTCACCATAATGTGGAATCAATGGGAGCCCTGAGCTTGTTTTCCTACAACTATACAGTCCCATCTAGGGGTGATGGGAGACAGTGACAGATCATCAGGCATTAGATTCTTATAAAAAGTGTATAACCAGCAGGGCGTGGTGGCTCACGCCTGTAATCCAGCACTTTGAGAGGCTGAGGCAGGTGGATCACGAGGTCAGGAGTTCCAGATCAGCCTGGCCAAGATAGTGAAACTCCGTCTCTACTAAAAATACAAAACAGAAAAATATTAGCTTGGCGTAGCAGCTGGCACCTGCAATCCCAGCTACTCGGGAGGCTAAGGCAGAGAACTACTTGAACCCGGGAGGTGGAGGTTGTAGTGAGCAGAGATCACGCCACTGCATTCCAGCCTGGGAGACAGAGGGAGACTCCATCTCAAAAACAAATAAACAAAAAGTGCACAACCTAGATCTTTTGCATGTGAAGTTAACAATAGGGTTCATGCTCCTGTGAGAATCTAATGTCCCTGCTGATCTGACATGAGGCAGAGCTCAGATGATAATGTTTGCTCACTTACCACTCACCTCCTACTGTGTAGCCTGGTTCTTAACAGGCCAGGGAGCAGTACCAATCAATGGCCTGGTGGTTCAGGACCCTTGGATCAGTATATAGAACTTATAGACAAGTCAATTTTATAACCTTGTTTTTTGGTTTTTGGTTTTGGGCTCTTATTTTGCTTAAAGGAGTTTGGCTTTTAGTTTTTGGCTCTCACACTGCTCAAAGGGTTAATGAGTGCCAGCCTACTTTCATTCCCATCTGGCCTAGAACATTTAATTGGCTATCTGTAAGTCTTTTGACTCTAAGTCCTTTTGTCATAGGAGTTCCACTGAGAGACATGACAGATCTGGTGCAGGTAACCGCAGCACCCCAGCATTGATATGGAACAAAAGAAACACTTGGCCATTGATACTGCCCCTGGCATATGTTGACCAAAAAAGGAGGAAGATAAACTAAAAAACACACAAACAAACAAAAAAACCCAAGTCCACGCTCTGAATGGACCTTCCTCCTTATAGCTAAGGGGATCTCAAAGAAACCTAAAAAACTAGTTTCAGGCTATGACAGGAAGGGGTTGGACATCACTCATTATATCTTCCCCCCGTTGGAATTCAGGTACAACTGACAAACATTAACATTAAAATAGAGATCATAGAACCGACAAAACAGACTCTCTGTAATAATAAGATACCAAATCATAAACCAGACATAAGACTATGACAGGTAAAGGTTAAGTCGGACACTCGTACAGTTAAAAGGTGAACCATGTTCTAACTGCCACAAGGATTTTATTTTTCCCAAGCAGCCAAATAAGCACGGACTTCAAGATAAGCAATATTGAAACAATTCACAGCTGTACCAAATGCTGACTAACTGACCCCCAGCCCCTGTTCCACCAGCCATAACTATAGCTTTAATTAAACAAGAGGCTGATTTCAGTTACTTTTTCCTGCTAAAAAGACTACTGACTGTGAACTCATTCTGACCAGTTGCTAGAACTTGTATACTTGTTTGCCTTTGTATCCTAGTAGAAACTCCTTTGATGTAGAACGACATTTAAATGTTAAGTCTCCACCCCAAAATGAACATGGGTCATGGTACATGCATATTTTTTCAATACACATGTGTCAGGACTACCTTCCTAAATATTCAAAGTTTCTCCTGTAACCTGTGAAATATGTATCATAGCCAATCTGTCATCATAAACACACAAGAGCTCTGGGTATAATCGACAGTCGGGAATATGTGCTGTTATTAAGACTGAATGCTATATGTACGTTCTGGATAACTCTGGAAACATGTATTTAGCCCTACAAGTCATGCACAAGCAAATTAATGCTATGGCTGATCCCACAAGGTCTTTAAAACAATGACTGTCTTCATGGTTTTTATCAGTCCCCTTCTAGTGGAAAAAGTTACTCATGATTTTAGCTATGATTATAAGAATAAGTTTTGCTGTAAACTGTATTGATGTTACACACTGTACATGGGAATGCAAGACAAGCTTTCGCAAAAGTTTGTGACCCCTCATCTCATGATGTTCCAGCAGATCTCTTCTGTAAGCCCAGAGACTCATGAATATTTTCAACTCCACATGTTCCAGATATGGTTTAGATATGTTTCCCCATCCAAATCTTATGGTGAATTGTAATCCCTGATGTTGGAGGAGGGTCCTGGTGGAAGGTGATTGGATCATGGAGGTGGATTTCCCCCATGCTGTTCTCATGATAGGGAGTGAGTTCTCATGAGATCTGGTTGCTTAAAAGTGTGTAGCACTTCCCCATTCTCTCTCTCCTTCCTGCTTTGGCCACGGAAGATGTGCCTCCTTTCTTTTCAACTTCTGGCATGATTGTGAGTTTCCTGAAGCCTCGCAAGCCATGCTTCCTGTACAGCCTGTGGAACCGCAATTAAACCTCTTTTCTTTATAAATTACCCAGTCTCAGCTAGTTCTTCATAGCAGGGCAAGAACAGACTAATACAGAAAATTGGTACCAAGGAGTACGGCATTGCTATAAAGTTATCTGAAAATATGGAAGCGAATTTGGAACTGAGTAATGGGCAGAAATTGGAACAGTTTGGAGAGCTCAGAAGAAGACAGGAAGATAAGGAAAAGGTTTGGGACTTCCTAGAGACTTGTTAAATTGTTGTGACCAAAGTGCTGATAGTGATATGGACAATAAAGTCCAGGCTGAGGTGGTTTCAGAGATGAGGAACTTATTAGGAACTGGTTTAGAGGTCACACTTGCTCTGTTTTAGTAAGGAGACTGGCAGCATTGTGCCCTTCTTCTAGGAATCTGTGGAACTCTGAACTTGAGAATAATTATTTAGGGTATCCGGCAGAAGAAATTTCTAAGCAGCAAAGTGCTCAAGATATGACATGGCTGCTTCTAACAGTATATATTCATATGCCTGAACAAAGAGATGATCTGAAACTGGAACTTATATTTCAGTGAGAAGCAGAGCAGAAAAAATTAGAAAGTTTGCAACATGATTAAATTTACTTATGCAAATTTCTGTAGCCAGCTTGAATTCCTCCCCAGAAAATGTTTTGTTTTTTTCATACAAAAAGACAAAAACACATACACCATTTTCTGGGGAGGAATTCAAGTTGGCTGCAGACATTTACATAAGTAGAGGAGCTTAATGTTAATAACCAAGACAATGAGGAAAATGCCTTAAAGGCAACTGAGAGAACTTCACACCAGCCCCTCCCATCATAGGGTTTGAGGCCTAGGAGGAAAATTATGGTTTTGTGGGCTAGACCCAGGTCCCTGCTCCCCTGCATAACCTCAGGGTGGCACTGCTCCCTGTGTCCCAGCCACTCCAGCGTGGCTAAAAGGGCCCCAGATACAATTTGGGCCTCTGCTCCAGAGAATGTAAACCAAAGCCTTGGTAGATTCCATGTGGTGTTAAGCCTGTGGGTGCACTCTTGGGAGCCTCTACCTAGATTTCAGAGGACGTATGGAAATGCCTGGATGTCCAGGCAGAAGTCTGCTATAGGAGCAGAGCCCTCATGGAAAACCTGTACTACAGCAGTGCAGAGGGAAAATTCAGGGCTGGAGCCCCCACACAGAGTCCCAACTGGGGCACTGCCTAGTCAAACTATGAGAAGAGGGCAACCGTCCTCCAGATCCCAGAATGACAGATCCACCAACAGCTTGCATTATGCACCTGGAAAAGCCACAGACACTCAACACCAGCCCATGAATGCAGCTGGGAGCAGGGAGGTACCTTACAAAGCCACAGGGGTGGAACTGTCCAAGGCCATGGGAACCCACCTTTTGCATCAGCATGACCTGGATGTGAGACATGGAGTCAAAGGAAGTCATTTTGGAACTTTAATATTTAATGGTTGCCCTGCTTGATTTCAGACTTGTATGGGGCCTATAACCTCTTCATTTTGGCCAGTTTCTCCCAGTTGGAATGGGTATATTTACCCAATGCCTGTACTCCCATTATATCTAGGAAGTAACTAACTTGCTTTTAATTTTACAGGCTCATAGGCAGAAGGGACTTGCCTTGTCTCAGATGAAACTTTGGACTGTGGAGTTTTCAGTTAATGCTGAAATGAATTAAGAGTTGAGGGACTTTCAGAAAGGCATGATTTGTTTTGAAATGCAAGGACATGAAATTTGGGAGGGACCAGGGCAGAATGATATGGTTTGGCTGCGTCCCCACTCAAATAGCACCTTGAATGGTAATAATACTCACATGTCAAGGGTTGGGGCAGGTGGAGATAACTGAATCATGGGGGTGGTTTCCCCCATACTGTTCTCCTGGTAGCGAATAAGTCTCACAAGATCTGATGGTTTTATAAATGGGAGTAACCCTGCACAATCTCTCTTGACTGCCACCATGTAAGATGTGATTTTGCTTCTCCTTTGCCTTCTGCCATAATTGTGAGGCTTCCCCAGCCAGGTGGAACTGTGAATCCATTAAAACTCTTTCATTTATGAATTACACAATCTTGGGTATGTCTTTATTAGCAGCATGAGAACAGACTAATACAAACCCTATGGTAAATTTTATAATTTAAGATGATACTTCAGAAATCTGGTTTGCCATCTTCTTCAATTTCTCACTGTACAATTAAACATGCTTTTCCTACTACCAATCCTTGTCTCTTGCATCTGGCTTTCGATTGGCAAGCAGGCAAATGTGGGCCCATTTACACCATGCCACAAATGATGAGACAGAAGAATTGGAAATATTCTGTTATAAGATACATAGATGTAAATGACAAGTTAATGAGTGCAGCACACCAACATGGTACATGTATACATATGTAACAAAACTGCATGTTGTGCACATGTACCCTAGAACTTAAAGTATAATTTAAAAATTAATTAATTGATTAAAAAATTCATAGATTTCTGTACTTCACATGACATGGTCATGACTTATGTGATGGTAAACTTAGAATAGTAAAAACTGTGTCATGTAAACACTAGGGTCACTTAAATTTTTTTAAGGATTATAATTGGTAGATTAAAAGAGGAGGTAAAATGAAATCATATAAAACTCAAACTAAAAAAGGTAGAGAAAAGGAGAAAGTAACAGAAACTAATTGCAATGAATAGTAAAAAAATTGTAGATATTAATCAAACAATATTATTAATCAATTTTAATGTAAATCTCCAAAAATGACAAACAAAAGGTAGAAATTATCAAAGTGAATAATGAAACAAGACCAAACTTGACAGCATCTGCAATAAACCCACTTTAAATGTAAAGGCTCAGGCCAGGCGCGGTGGCTCACGCCTATAATCCCAACATTCGGGAGACCGAGGCAGGTGGATCATGAGGTCAGGAGATCGAGACCATCCTGTGAATGGTGAAACCCTGTCTCTCCTAAAAATACAAAAAATTAGCCAGGCGTGGTGGCAGGTGCCTGTAGTCCCAGCTACTTGGGATGCTGAGGCAGGAGAATGGTGTGAACCCAGGAGGCGGAGCTTGCAGTGAGCCGAGATCGCGCCACTGCACTCCAGCCTGGGCGACCAAGTGAGACTCCATCTCAAAAAAAAAAAAAAAAAAAGAAATGTAAAGGCTCAGGTTAACAGTAAAAGAGTGATGAAAGATATACCATATTGACACTAATAATAAGAAATCCGAAATATCAATATTAATTTTAGACAAAGCAGACTTCATAACAAGAAATTATAATGGGTAAAAAGCATAATTACATAACGATAAATGGGTTAGTTACCCCCAAAAATATAACAATCTCTAATGTATATGTAATTGATGACAGTCTTCAAATACAAGAAACTAAAACTGAAAACGTTGAAACGAAAATAGACAATTCCACCATTATTGTTGCATACTTCAACACCTCGCTTTCAGTAATTGATAGAGTAGGAAGAAATCACCAAGGTTGTATATGATCTGAAAACACTATCAATCATCAGGATCTCACTGACATTTATAGAACACTATATATGAAGATAGCAAAATAGAC
The DNA here is from genome assembly GCF_003255815.1 of Theropithecus gelada. Classification (NCBI taxonomy): domain Eukaryota; kingdom Metazoa; phylum Chordata; class Mammalia; order Primates; family Cercopithecidae; genus Theropithecus; species Theropithecus gelada. Next base: position 26,288,509 of record NC_037686.1, on the reverse strand, counting down.
AGTCATCTCAAGCTTACAAGGGACATTTACCATGACATATTATATTGTGGAACATAAAATAAACTTTCCAAACTTAAAAGTAAAGAAATTATACAAAGTATGTCCTCAGACCACATGAAATTAAGTTAGAAATCAACAACAGAAAGAGATATAAAAATAATCTCCAAATTTTGGAAATTGAAAGAAAAAACTTATAAATAACATTTGATAAAAGAAGTCTTCACAGAAATTTGATGATATTTTGAGCTAAATGATAATGAAAATACACCTTACCAAACATTATGAGATGCAGCAAAAACAGTCCTTAGAGGGAAATTTATAGCATTAAATGCATGTATTAGAAAGGGGGATTTAAAAGCAGTAACCTGATCCTCCACCATATGAAACTCAGAAAGAAGATCAAATTAAGCCTAAAACAAGAAGAAAGGACATAATACAAAATTAGAGCAGAAATTGATGAAATTGTAAATAGGAATAACAGTAGAGAAAACTCAGCAAAACCAAAAGCTGGTTATTTGAAAAGAACAATAAAAGAAAAAACCTGTAGATATACTAAACATAGAAAAAGGGAAGACACAAAGTACTTAATGAAGAAATGGAGTTCATTATTATTTATTCCATGGACATTAGAAAGACGATAATGGAATAGTATGAACAATTATATGCTCACACAGTTGATAATATAGTTAAAACGGACAATTCCTTTAAAGACAAAAACTACCAAGCCTAAAATAGGAAAGATCAACAAGCTGAATAGACCTATATCTATTAAATAATTTTAATTGAAGCACAGTGAACAGTGGACTACCTCCTGCGCTGAGTGGTCACTGCCACCAATGTCAATGTGCATAGAGGGCGCACATAATCCTGCACCAATCAGTGTCCTGCCTCCATGCTAACACCACCACTGGCACAAATGTATGCACAGTCATTGGTGCAGGCCCCCAGGACCTCTGAGCCATGCTGCCATTGTCATTGCTGCAAACACCCACATGGAGGCTGGCATCATGGCACTCACTACCACCCTGCCATGACTGACAAGTGTGCACTGCCCCCCCATACTGCTGCTGGTGCTGGCAGGTGTAAATGAGGATAAATTCTGCTTCTAACACCCTATGACATGCTTTGGCTGGGACCACTCAACAGAGTGTTATGAACAACAGTCCAGGAGCACTTTGCCCCCTCCATTGCAGAATGTTCCCAAACTTGAGAAGCCAAAGAAAAAAGATGGGTCCAACACCAATTCCCCAAAGTTTAAACATGTAGTCCAGGAGCCCTGAGATGAGCTGTGGCACCCTAAAATATTCCAGAAATTAAGCCATTTACCTGAACGCACCTTACGCCACAATCAAACCCAGAAGGTCATCAAATATGATGAAGTAAAAAAAAAAACACACATCCAAAGAACAGCAGCTTCAAAGATCGAAGGAGCATGAGCTCACAAATATTGGAAAAAATCAGTGCAAGAACTCTGACAACTCAACAAGCTAGAGTGTGTTTTTCCTCCAATCAACCACACTAAGTCTCAAGCAAGAGTTATTAACTGCACTGAGACAGCTATAATTACAGAAATAAAATTAATTACATCAATAGGAACAAAGATAATCAAGATTTAGGAGAACATGGAAACCCAATTTAAGAAAGGTAAGAATCATAATAAAATAATATTGGACATAAAATATCCAGCATAGAAAAGAATGTAAGCAACCTGGTAGAGCTGAAGAATACACTACAAAAATTTCACAATGTAATTGCAAGTATTAATAACAGAATAGACCATGCTGGGAAAAGAAACTCAGAGCTTGCACACTGGCTTTCTGAAATAAGACAGACAAGAATAATGAGAAAATAACAAAAAGGAACAAACGAAATCTCCAAAAAATATGGGATTATGGAAAAAGAGTGAATCTACCACTCACTGGCATCCCTGAAAGAGATGGGAAAAATGGAAACAACTTGGAAAACATATTTTAAGATATTATCCATGAGAACTTCCCCAACATAGCTAGAGAGGACAAAATTCAAGTTCAGGAAATGCAGAGAACCCCAGTAAGATATTCTACAAGAAGATTATCCCCAAGACACATAATCATCAGACTCTCCAAGGTCAAAATGAAAAAAAGATGTTAAAGGAAGCTAGAGAGAAAATATAGGTCACCTACCAAGGGGAGCCCATCAGGCTAGCAGCAGACCACTCAACAAAAGCCTTACAAGCCAGAAGAGATTGGAGACCTATATTTAGCTTTCTTAAAGAAAATAAATTCCAATGAAGAATTTTATGTCCCTTCAAACTAAGCTTCAGAAGTGAAGGAGAAATAAGATCCTTTTCAGACAAGCAAATGCTCAGGAGATTTGTTACCACCAGACCTGCCTTACAAGAGCTCCTGCAAGAAGGACTAAATATAGAAAGGAATGACCATTACTAGGCAATATAAAAACACATTTAAGGACATAGACCAGTGACACTATAAAACAACGAAACAAATAAGCATAATACACAGCTAACAATATGATGACAGTATCAAATCCACTCATATCAATACTAACATTAAATGTAATCAGGCTAAATGCTCCAATTAAAAGGTACAGAGTGGCAAGCTATATAAAGAACCAAGACCCATCGGTATTCTGTCTTCAAGAGTCCCATCGCACATGCAATGATACCAATAATCTCAAAATAAAAGGTTGGAGAAAAAACTATCAGCGAATAGAAAAGAGAAAAAAGCAGGAGTTGTTATCCTAATTTCAGACAAAACAGACTTTAAACCAACAAAGATCAAAAAAGACAAAGGCATTACATAATGATAAAGGGTTCAATCAATAAGAAGATCTAACTATCTTGAATATATAGGCACCCAACACAGAAGCACCCAGATTCATAAAGTAAGTTCTTAGAGACGTATAAAGGGACTTAGACTCCCACACAATAATAGTGGGAGACTTCAACACCCTGGTGACAGTACTAGACAGACCATCAAGGCAGAAAATTAACAAAGGTATTCAGAACCGGAACTCAATGCTAGACCAAATGGATCTGATAAATATCTACAGAACTCTCTATGCAAAAACAGAATATATATTCTTCTCATTGCCACATGGCGTATACGCTAAAATTGACCTAGCAATTGAACATAAAATAATCCTTAGCAAATGCAAAAGAACTGAAATCATACCAACCACTCTAGAACCACATCACAATAAAAATGAAATTTAAGACTAAGAAAATTGCTCAAAACCATACAATTACATAAAAATTTAAACATCTGCTCCAGAATGACTTTTGGGAAAGTAATAAAATTAAGTCAGAAATTAAGAATTTCTTTGAAACTAAACAGAACAAAGATACAACATACCAGAATCTCTGGGATACAGCTGGGGCAGTGTTAAGAGGGAAATTTATAGCACTAAACACCTACATCAAAAAAGTAGAAAGCTCTCAAGTTAACAACCTAACATCACAACTAAAAGAACCGGAGAAGCAAGATATAACCAACCCCAAAGCTAGCAGAAGACAAGAAATAACCAAAATCAGAGCTTAACAGAAGGACATTGAGACATGAAAAACCATTAAAAAAATCAACGAATCCAGGAGCTTGTTTTTTTAAAAAAAAAATTAGTAAGATAAGCCACTAGTTAGAATAATGAACAAGAAAAAAGAATATCCATATAAACACAATGAGGAACAACAAAGGGGATACTACCACTGACCCCACAGAAATACAAATAATCATCAGAGACTACTATGGATACCTCTATGCAAACAAACTAGAAAATGTAGAAGAAATTGATAAATTTCTGGACACATACGCCCTCCCAAGACTGAACTAGTAAAAAAATTGAATTCCTGAACAGATCAATAACAAGCTCTGAAATTAAATCTGTAATAAATAGCCTATAAATAATAACAAAGAAAGCCTAAGCATAGACAGATTCACAGCCAAATTCTACCAGATTTACAAAGAAGAGCTGGTACCACTCCTACAAAAACTACTGCAAAAAACTGAGAAGGGACTCCTCCCCACCTCATTCTATGAGACCAGCATCACCCTGACGTGAAAACCTGGCAGAGACACAACATAAAAAGAAAACTTCAGGCCAATATTCTTGCTGAACATTGATGGAAAAATCCTCAACAATATACTAGAAAACTGATCCAGCGGCACATCAAAAGCTAATCCACCATGATCAAGTAGGTTTTTCCCCCTGAGATGCAAGGTTGGTTCAACATACACATATGAATAAATGTGATTCATTATATAAACATAACTAAAGACAATACCCACATGATCATCTCAATAGATGCAGAAAATGCTTTTGATAAAATTCAATCCTTTCATGTTAAAAACTGTCAGCAAACTAGGTATTGAAGGAACATACCTCAAAATGTAAGAGCCATCTATGACAAACCCACAGTCAATGTCATACTGAGTGGGCAAAAGCTGGAAGCATTCCCCTTGAAAACTGGCACAAGGCCAGGCAAGGTAAATCATGCCTGTAATCCCAGCACTTTAGGAGGCTGAGACAAGCAGATCACCTTGAGGCCAGGAGTTTAAGACCACCCTGGCCAACACAGTGAACCCCCATCTTCACTAAAAATACAAAAATTAGCTGGTCTTGGTGGCAGGTTCCTGTACTCTCAGCTACTCAGGAGGCTGAGGCACAAGAATCGCTTGAACCCAGGAAGTTGAGGCTGCAGTGAGCCAAGATCATAGCACTGCACTCCAGCCTGGGCGACAGAGTGACAGAGTGAGACTTTGTCTCAAAGAAAATAATAAAATAATAAAAATAAAAATAAAAACAAAAGAAAACCACCACAAGATAATGATCTGGTCTCTCACCACTCCTATTCAACATAATATTGGAAGTCCTGGACAGAACAATCAGACAAGAGAAAGGAATAAAAGGCATCCAAATAGAAAGAGAGGAAGTCAAACTATCCCTGTTTTCAGATGACGTAATTCTATATCTAGAAAACCCCATAGTCTTCACTCAGAGGCTCCTTCAGCTGATAAACAACTTCAGCTAAGTCTCAGGCTACAAAATCAACATACGAAAATCACTATCATTCCTGTTCACCAACAACCAAACCAAGAGTCAAATCAGGAATGCAATCTCACTCACAACTGCAACAAAAGGAATAAAATACCTAGGAATACAGCTAACCAGGGAGGTGAAAGATCTCTATAATGAGAATTATCAAACACTGTTGAAAGAAATCAGAAATAACATAAACAAATGGAGAAACATTCCATGCTCATGGTTTGGAAGAATACATATTATTAAAATGGCCATACAGTGCAAAGCAATTTATAGATTCCATGCTATTCCTATCAAACTACCAACAACATTCTTCACAGAACTAGAAAACCTTTTTTGAGATTCCTGTAGAATCAAAAAACAGCCTGAATAGCCAAGGCAATCCTAAGCAAAAAGAACAAAATGATATAGGAGTTAAGATGGAATTATTTAAGCAGATAGCAAGACTATGATAGGAGTCCTCAGTAAGGCCTCTTTTTTTTCTTTTATTATTTCCTTTTTTCGTTTTTTTTTTTTTTTTTTGAGACGGAGTTTTACTCTTGTTGCCCAGACTGGAGTGCAATGGCGCAATCTCAGTTACAACCTCTGCCTCCCAGGTTCAAGCAATTCTCCTGTCTCAGCCTCCTGAGTAACTGGGATTACAGGCATTTGCCACCATGCCCGGCTAAATTTTGCATTTTTAGTAGAGATGGGTTTCACCATGTTGACTAGACTGGTTTCAAACTCCTGACCTCAGGTGATCCACCCACCTCGGCCTCCCAAAGTGCTGGGATTATAGGCATGAGCCACTGTTCCTGGTCCAGGCTTTTCTTTTTAATGAAAAGCATCTCCAAATCATTTTATAACAAAGAGCAGCCTGTAAAGTTGAGCCCCAGACAGAGACAAGCAAGCTGGGAGCTTGCATGGGATGAATGCCGGCAGGAACTAAGGACTAGAAATGTTCAAGATGGCAACTCCATCTTCCCTTCTCTGCCAACCACGTGTACTGAGAGTAGACAAGATGGCAGGGATCAACTGGAAAGCCTATTTGCATAATAAGATTAGGGTGGGGCAACAAGCCTTCCCTGTGCAGTGTATAAATGTCATACCTGATCAAACCAGTCTATGAGCCCTATGTAAATCAGACATGGCCTCTTCAAACTGGACTATAACATTTGGGGCATTCACAAAGCTGGTCCTTTCTGCTCAGAGAACCCTTCCTCTATAAAGGAAGCCAGTCCTTTCTGCTCAGAGACCCCTTCCTCTATAAAGGAAGCCATTTCTCTTTCTCTTCTCCTCTACCTGAACTCCGCTCCTAAACTCCTCATGTGTGTTCATGTCTTAAATTTTCCTGGCAAGTGACAACAAACCCCAGTGTATAAACCCCAGTCAACTAGCTGCTTCAAAAAAAGGAGGCATCACCTTACCCAGTGTTAAACTATATTACATGACTACAATAACTAGAACAGCATGGTACTAGTAAAAAAACAGACACATAGAACAATAGAATGGATTGACAGCCCAGAAATAAGGCCACACACCTGCAGCCATCTGTTATTTGACAGAGCTGACAAAATCAAGCACTTGGGAAAGAACTCTATTCAATAAAGGGTACTGGGATAACTGTCTAGTTATAGGAAGAAGATTGGAGTGTATACCATGAGAATTTATGCATCCGTAAGAAAGAATAAAATCATGTCCTTTGCAGGAACATAGACGGATCTGGAGGCCATTATCCTTAGCAAACTATTGCAGGAGCAGAAAGCCAAATATCGCATGTTCTCACTTATAAGTGGGAACTAAATGATGAGAATACATGGACACAAAGAGGGGAACAGCAGTCACTGGAGTCTACTTGAGGGCGAGAGGGAGAGAAATAGGGCAGAAAAAATAACTATTGAGTACAAGGCTTAATACATGGCTGATGAAATTTGTGACACAAGTTTACCTAAACAACAAACCTGGACATGTACCCCCGAATCTAAAATAACAGTTCAAAACAATGAAGAAAATAATAAGAATTTGAATCAACAATTAGTGACCTTTCAAAAGAGAAGTTACCAGATCCAGATTGTTTCATTAGTGAATTTTATGGAAGTATACCATTTAAGGAATAAATGATTTCAATTCTCTATAATCTCTTCTTAAAAATGGAGACAGTGTGAACAATTCCTAACTCATTCTATGAGGCCATCATCACTTTAATACCGAAGTGAGGTATTATAAATACCATAAAAACATCTGAAAAAAGAAATCTACAGACCAGTATCTCTCATGAACAAAGATGTAAATATCCTCAACACAATATTAGCAAATTATATACAATGACATAGAAAAGCAATTGTACACCACAGCCAGCTTGGATTTATTCCAAGTATACAAGGCTGGTTCAACATTTGAAAATCAATCATTGTTTTCTATCACTTCAACAGACTAAAGAAGAAAAGTAATATCATATCAATTGACATAGATAAAACATTTGACAAAAATCCAACACCGATTCATTACAAGATCTTTCAGCAAACTAGGAGTAGACAGAAACTTTTGTAACTCAATGATTAACATTTGAAAAACAAAACACCAACTGCAGCTAACATGCTTAAATGATGAGAACTTGACACTTTCCTCTTAAGATCAGGGACAAGGCAAGAATGTCCTGTCTTAGGAATCCTAGTTAACATTGTATTAGAAGCCCTAGCTAGTGAAATAAGATGAAAAAAATAAAATACAATAAAAGAGAGAGAGACAGAGAGAATAAAAGGTACATTTGGAGGGAAGAAATAAATCTACCTTTGTTTGCAGATGACATGATTGTCTATGAAGAAAACCCTACATAATCTTTAAACCAAATTTTATTGTAAAAACAAGTGATTACAGCAAGATTGCAAGGTACAAGATCAATATTACAAAAGTCAATTTGCTTTTCCATAAAGCAGCAATGAATACTTTAATTTGAAATTTTAAAATACCATTTACAACGGCACCGGAAAACTATGAAATAGGTATAAATCTAACAAATGATGTAGAAAATCTATATGCAGAAAACTACCAAACTCAAATTATTTTGTAGAAATTAACACATTGATTCTAAAATTTATGTAGAAAGTATTATAAAAAAAACTAGCATAGCCAACACTGAACTGAAGAAGGAGAACAAAAATGTGGGAGACACACAAGACCCAATTTCAAATTTTACTATAAATTCACAGAAATCAAGATAACATGATCTTGGCTGAAGAATAGACACATGTCAATGGAACAGAATAGAGATCCAGAAATGAACACAAATATACTGACAAGGTAGCAAAGGCAATTCAATGCAAAAAAAGATATTTTTTCAACAAATGATGCTGGAACAATTGGACAGTCATATGCAAAATAAAAGAAAAGGCTAACATAGACCTTATATTTTCCATAAAAATTAACTAAAAAGTATCATAGACCTAAATGTAAAACCTAAAACTATAAAACTTAGAAAAAAAGTCTATGTGAACTTCGGTTTGGAAATGAGTTTTATATACAATAATAAAAGCATGATCTGAGAAAAAATGAGATTTGGACCTTATTAAGAGAATGAAAAACTAGCTACAGATTGGGAGATAATATTTGCAAAGCATATACAAGATAAAGTACTTATATTTAAAATATACAAAGAACTTTTAAAACTTAATAAGAAAACAAACAACTTAATTAAAAAATGGCTAAAGATCTGAACACATACCTCACCAAAGAAAGAAATTATACAAATGGCAAATAAGCCTATGAAAAGAAGCTCAATATATATTACATTAGGGAATTTCAAATTAAAACAAAATTGAAATACCATGATATACTTATTGGAATGGCTAAAATTAAAAAAAAATCGGACAATACCAATTTCTGGGAGTTGTGGAGCAACAGGAACTCTCATTCATTGCTGATGGGCTTGTGAACTGGTCCAGTTGCTTTGGAAGAGTTTGGCAGTTTCTTACAAAGCTAAACATAGTTTTGTCATATAATCTAGCAATTGCATGCCTAGCTTTCAACCCAAGTAATTTGAAAATTTATGTCCACACAAAAAATTGCTTGTGAAAATTTATACCAGCTTTATCATCAAAAACTGTAAACGACCAAGAGTCCTTTAGTAGGTGACAGGGTAAACAAACTGTGCTACATCTAAACAAGGGAATCTTGTTCAGAAAGATAAGAAAATGAAATATCAAGCCATAAAAAGACACTGCTAAATCTTAAATGTATATTGCCAGGTGACAGTCTAAAACAATTACATACTATCTCTTTCTAATTATATGACATTCTGGAACAGAAAAACCATAGAGATAGTAAACAATCAGTGGTTCCCAGGTGATTAGAACGGTAACAATTTGAATAAGTGAGGAACGGAGTTTTTAAAGGAATATACGGTAATGGTGGATATAAGATACTATACATTTACCAAAAACCATAGACCTTTATTACAGAGTGAACCTGAATGTATGCAAATTTGAAAAAGAAAAACATTTCCAAGGTCAGGGAATCCCAAGATGGAATGCAGAATAGGACAGAAAAAAAAAACAACAAAAAAAACAACTATATTACAGATACATGATTACAATCTCACTGAAGTGGAAAGAGGTGAAAACCTAAGTAGCCTTGGAAATAAGGAGTCTATGAAACTAAAAGCAAAAGAAAGTATCCAGTTAATAAATTTATTTTCCATAAGGGTAAGGGTTAACAATTCTGATGCTTATATACATGTATACATGAATTGAACAATTAAGTAAATGGATGTCAGGTGGTAGGAGACAGATTTCCCACTGTTGGGATGGAAGTTTACAGATAAGCAAGTGGAGGGAGTTAGAATGACCTATGTGTTCATGGATTAGAGTTGGAGACATCAGTATTAACTCAAGTTTTAACTTAATACAGACAGAGACAGCTGCGTGTGGAAGTGTTCATAGGTATGTAATACATAAGGTGGTATATACACATGTATGTTTCCTTGCTCTGTGATCTGAGAGGGTCTGGAATAACACCCCTGCAGCAATGGGCATAGCTAACACTGAGATCTTGTAAAATAGAAGGAACCAGGACTTCTTGGAGAAATGGCTGATTATTGGATTGAGGCAGGAAATTAATATTAAAGTTGATCCTGGAGATCTTGTAGTGCCAGAATGTAAAGACCAGCAAAACAAAACAAAACCATAAAGCAAAATAAGAAACCATGATAAGTTATGTCAAAGGAACACAGGAGCCAATTACAACAGCTCCCAGTGGCCAAACCTGGAAAATTTGAGCAAGCTTTAATGTGCTTTGTGAAGTAAAGTGCTTCTTGCTTTGTGAGCAAAGAAATTCCCCACAGCTGTCTTCTACATCACGTCCATCACTCCACCAGTCAGTAAAGTGCAGCTCTCCTAAAGGCAGAATGCAGCTGTCTTTCCAGTACTCACCATCATTACAATACAGTCATTTAAAAACAAGTGCTGTTTATACTGTCTTTGGACACCATAAGAATCCCAGAACCAACAAAGATGTGAGACGATCATAGACATGTAAAAGTGAAAAAACAAAGCCCTGCAAAAATCAATGTTATCTTGGTCATCATAACAAAAGTAAATATGAAAATCAATATTCTATGTCTATGATCTAAAAAGACTATTCTAAAAAGACACCCTCTTCAGGATAAAGAAAGGTCATGCCAAGGCACCATGATGCAAGGTCAATGCTTGAGTCAGAATCAAACTTGCCTTTGTAAGACTTTCATTAAAAAGCCTCACCTGCTTGTTTCTATGTACTATTTTCACCTGAGGCCTCTTTCAAACCTTTGCAGAATTAAAGGCCAAACCTGTATCTCAGTCGTTCGAGTCAGCGACTACTGGGAGGTATACTTACTTAGTAAAAAAAAAAAAAAAAAAAAAAAAAAAGAGAAACTTCCTTACTTCCTCAAAGTAAGGGATCTTATTTTACTCAACTTTTTATCACCAGCATCTTACACAGGAATTAATGTGGGATAAGCCTTCAACTTTTTTTTTTTTTAAATGAAGCGATTCATATAATTTTTTCTTTGTTTCTTTTCTTTTCTTTCTTTTTTCTTTTTTTTTTTTTTTTTTTGAGACGGAGTCGTGTTCTGTCGCCGCCCAGGCTGGAGTGCAGTAGCGGATCTTGGCTCACTGCAAGCTCTGCCTCCCGGGTTCACGTCATTCTTCTGCCTCCCCAGTAGCTGGGACTACAGGCACCCGCCACCATGCCCGGCTAGTTATTATTATTATTTTTTTTTCTTCGTATTTTTTAGTAGAGACGGGGTTTCACCGTGTGTTAGCTAGGATGGTCTCGATTTCCTGACCTTGTGATCCACCCACCTTGGCCTTCCAAAGTGCTGGGATTATAGGCGTGAGCCACTGTGCCAGGCAGCGATTCATATAATTTTTAAACATCAGAATCTTAATTCTAAAACAAAGGGCGGTATTTTACTTTGATTCATGTAATGCAAATAGATGAAAGAGGGCAATAAAGTTCGCTAAATTCTTGTGTGAGATAATAAAAAGAAAGAATGCACACAGTTTGTGACACAATATAATTTCTCTAAAATATTCGAGTACTAGACTTACTGTGGCTTCATAGGAAAAAATGGATTGTGAATTTTTATTTGGGGCACCAGTCCTTCTGCCACTTGATACATAACCTAGATTTGTATCTTTTTAGATAATGTAATTATTTTACTTGCAAAAGAATTATCAAATATTATGTTTACACTTTCTTTATTTTTTTGAAATAGCTTAGTAAGATAATATATGTAAATGTGTCTTTTAACTTATAGAGTAGTAAAAAAATTAATTTAAAATTCATCATGTTTTGGATAAGAAAACCAAAATCTTATAATTTATTTCTTTGATTTATTCTCAGTTGTTTCTTTGTCAACTGACTCAAAATGTCGGTTAAAAAATGTGTAAGTATTATAGTTAGGAAATAACTGGGAGAGAAATAATTATACCCTTTAAGAAAACTGGACGTAACTAAGAAAAACATTCTTTTTGCTACTCGTCAGCAAAATGCACCCTTAAATTCTATCTAAAGACCAATCAGCAGATGGATAATTTACATAAACAGTTTGGTCTTCTAAATGACTTGCCCTGGAACCAGGAGTAGAAGCAGTTTCTTGAATTTGAATAATCTCAAGTCTGAGTATTAAGGGTCTTCTATACACAAATTCACAGGGTAAACACACTGATTTTTTTTTCCAAATAAGGACATTACATCCATAGTTTTCGTCTTTAGTGGTGTTTAGTCTTTGCATAGGAGATTACTTGGAAAGAAGTACTACTAAAGCTAATGTTGTATTCTTCAAAAATGCTAAAGAGAGTGGATGTGAAGTGCTCTCACCACAAAAATGGTAACTATGTGAGGTAATGCATATGTTAATTTGCTATATTTAATCATTCCACAATGTATATGTACTTCAAATTATTATTTTGTATATGAAAAAAATATATATAATTTTGTCAATTAAAAATACTAAATACATTTGAAAAAATAAAAATAAATTAAAAATCAAAGTATTTTAATCTAAAACACCAACTTACCTATTTTTTCTTCTTTCATGGATTGGTACTTACAGTGTTTGTCTGAAAACTCCTCACCATACTCAAGGTTCCAGCAATTTTTCTCCAATGTTTTCTTCTAGGAATTTGATAGTTTCGTATTTTACATTTAAGTCTATGATCCATTAGAGTTTCATTTGGTAAACTGTGTAAGATCTATGTCTAGGTTCATATTTAAGCATGTAGACATCCCATTGTTACAGCTCTGTGTCTTGAAGAGACTACCTTTCTCCACTGAATTGTCTTTGCACTTTTGCAAAAATCAGTTATATTTTGTTTGATTCTAATTCTGGCCTCTCTATTCCATTGATCTATGTGTCTGGTGTTTCACTATAACAGCATGCTGTCTTGATTATTGTAGCTTTATAACAAGTTGAAATCTGATAGGGTAAATCCTCCAACTTTGTTCTTCTTTAATAGTATGTTGATTATTCTAGTTCCTTTAACTCCCTGTATAAATTTTAGAATCAGCTTGTTGATATTTACAAATAGTTTCTGGGATTTTGATTGGAATTTCATAGAATCTATAAACAATTTGGAAAGAACCGACATTGTTAAAATACAAATCTCCAATTCATAACTATGGGACATCACTACATTTATTTAGATCTTTTTTGATTACTTATATTAGAGTTTTGTAGTTTTCTACAAGTAAAGTTTATACATTTTGTCAGATTTATACACAGGTATTTTTATTTTGGTGTATTGTAAATGGTAATTTAAAACTTGAAATTCTAACTGTTCTTACTAGTACATAGGAAAGTAGTTGATTTTTGTATCTTGAACTTGTGTCCTGAAACCTTGCTATATACTCACTTATTTGCTCTGGGAATTTTGGTTTGTAGATTATTTATGATTTTATACATAGACAATCATGTTCCCTGGGAATAATAGTTTTCTCTCTTTCCAATCTGTATATATATTTTTATAGTTTCATTGTACTAGAAAGGACTTTTTTTTTTTTTTTTTTTGAGACAGAGTCTCGCTCTGTCACCCAGGCTGTAGTGCAGTGGTGTGATCTAGGCTCACTGCAAGCTCCACCTCCCAGGTTCACGACATTCTCCTGCCTCAGCCTCCTGAGTAGCTGGGACTACAGGCGCCCGCCATGACGCCCGGCTGATTTTTTGTATTTTTAGTAGAGACAGGGTTTCACCCTGTTAGCCAGGATGGTCTCGATCTCCTGACCTTGTAATCCGCCTACCTCGGCCTCCGAAAGTGCTGGGATTACAAGTGTGAGCTGCCACGTCCGGCCTAGAAAGGACTTCTAATACAATATTAAACAGAAGTGGAGAGACTGGATATTCTTGCCTTGCTCCCTACTTGGAAAGTGTCCAGTATCACCACTAAGTATATGTTAGTTTTAGAAGTTTTGTAGATCATTAAACATCAAGCTGAGGAAGTTTTCATCTATTCCTAATTAGATGACAATTTTATCACGAATGTGTTTTGGATTTTGTCAATTGCTTTATTGATGTCAATTGATATGGTCATATGAATTTTCTTCTTTAACCTCTGTATTGGTGGATAACAATGATTAGTTTTCAAATATTGAATTAGCCTTCAATATCTGGAATAAATCTCATGTAGTCATGATGTATTTATAAACATATATTTTACATAATTTGCTAGTGTTTTTGAGCATGTTTGCGTCTATATTCATGAGACATATTGGTCTGTATGTTTTCTTTCTTCAGATGTCTTTATCTGGTTTTGGTATTAAGGTGATGAAGGTCTCACAGAATGAGTTAGAAAGTATTTCCTTTGAATCTATTTTCAAGAAGATATGATGGAGAATTGAAATTATTTTTTCCTTTAGTGGTAGAATTCAGAAAAAATGTCATGAATAAAATCATCTGGGTCAGGTTCCTTCTTTTGGAAAGATCACTAATTGATTAATCAAATTTATAAATAGATATAAATCTATTAAACTTGTTGATCTATCCTTGTTTTAAGCTTGGTAGTTTCTGTCTTTCAAGAAATTGGTCCATTTTAACTAAGTTATCAAATTTATGAGCGTAGAATCGTTCATACTATTCCTTTACCATCCTTCTAGTGTCCATGGGATATTATTTTCTCTTTTATTTCTGCATTAGGTACTTTGTGTCTTCTCTCTTTTTTCTTGGTTAATCTGGCTATACGTTTTTTAAAATTTATATTGCTCTTTTCAAAGAATAAGATTTTGGTTTGGCTGATTTTCTCTACTGCTTTCCTATTTACAAGTCCAATAATTTCTGCTCTAATTTTGTATTATGTCGTTTCTTCTTCTTAATTTGATCTTTCTTAGTTTCCTGTGGTGGAATGTTAGTTTATCACTTTTAGATCTTCTTTTCTAACATATGCTTTTAAAACTATAAATTTCCCCCTAAGGACTGTTTTTGTTACATATCACAAATTTTAGTAAGATGCATTTTTATTATAATTTTGTATAAAATATTTTAAAATTTTCTGTCAAAGTTTATTTGACCCAATTGCTATTCATAAGTGTTTTGTTTGATCTCCAAATCTGGGGAATTTTTTTTACCTCTCTTTCTGTTATTGATTTCTATTTTAATTTCTTGTGGTCTGAGGACATATGTTGTATCACTTCTATTCTTTTAAGTTTGTGAGTTTTGTTGTTTCATGCAAAATGTGTTATACCTTGGCATACCATGTGAGCTTGAGAAGAAAGTGCATTCTCCTGTTATTGGAAGGAATACTCTAAACATATCACTTCAATCAAGTTGATTGATAGCACTGTTCAGGTCGCCTATAGCCTCACTGATTTTCTGCCTGCTTTGTCTATCAATTACTGGCAGGGGAATGTTGAATTCTCAACTATAGTAGTGACTTTGTTTATTTATCTTTGCAATTCTATCAATTTTTGCCTGACATTTTTTAGGCACTGTTGTTAGGTGCATAAACTGTTAAAAAACTGTTATGTGTTCTTGAAATAAATCTTGCACTTTCAAGGGCCATCCATATTTCAGAATTCATTTGTATTTGTTTTCCTACATGTACACATACATACATAAGTATTATCTCAAACAGCTTTCTTCATAACGCATTCTCTGCCATTGACCCGCGAGAAGCTGTTCCATCTTCCCTTCCTATGTAGGTGTTTGCTCCAATCATCACACCAAGTTATACATTACTGGCTAAAATGACTCTTCAATGTTCGATTGATTCATAGCTTCATTGTACTAGTGAGGTTGTTAATAAATTATGCTGTGCAATATGTTAGACAAATTCTGTGTCATTCACATATGTGTAAGACTGTGCCTTGAAGATTGATTTAATCCAAAAACAACATTCATTAAGATAAATGCAAGTGTATCACCCTCATGTTGGTGCTCTTCTTTATCAGGTTAGCAGAGTCAGGAAAGGAGATAGCTGAAGTTTAATTGCCTACGATGTATTTTTGCATTTAACATGAACACTTAATTTTTTTAAGTTAGCTTTCACTTCCAAAACTCCATATAAACTACAATAAGCACTTAAATTTTTGGAACCTCTAAATGTTTACTCTGTTTTTTGATCAAGAAGATTAGTTAAAGACGTTCTTAAAGACTTGGGAGATGTTCATTTTAGAAGAGAAAAAATAAAAGGGAAATCTAAAACTTTTTTCCTTACCTTGCTCTTAAATCCTATTAGTATGGTCCCAGGGAAACTGAGGGTGGTTATTCCTTCAGCTTTCCTTATTTCAAAGTTAGCATTGTTACCACTATTTTACAGATTCTGGTGTTTAAGCTCAGATGGTTCCCTGTAAAAACTATTTCTGGAGTCTGTGGTTTTAGCCAAGAAATCTTTGTGTGCCATTCTTGTCACTTTTATACTGCAAGTTAAACAAATGTCCTAAAATGATTAATCATGCATTTAAAATAAGATATAAGGGCTACATGATGATGGTAAGATATGAATTGGTTCACTCAATAGAAATCAGAATAAAAACTAGAAGTATCGAAAATATAATGGGAATTGAGCAGAGGTGTGTTGCTTCTTCATCCCCAAATAGTTTTTATTTTCTTTGACAAAATAACTTCTAAAAATAATCTAAAAATTCTATAATAGTACTGTCCACTGAGTTGAGGACGAATATGTGGATTACTGTTTTAAGACATATATTTTGGAAGAAAAGATAAGCCATATGGCTAGTGGGAAATAAAGCAATATTTGGGGCCAGAAAAAAAATGTATTTTCTTCTCTGTTACAAGGGACACGAACACCAGACTGTTAACTTTGGACTTTATCATAGCTATTGCAGCTAGATGAAAATGTCGGGTGGATGAATGTTGAATAAATCCATATGCCGCTGTCAAAATGCAGGAACTGGCTGTACCATGGACTTGCTCATAGGATCATGTTAAAAGTAGAAATTAAAGAGAAATTTAGAAAATCAACTAGACTATCAAATCTAATTTGGTCTTAATTTGCACACTTAAGTATTTATGGAAATTAAATTTTGGTTAATGCATAATATTTAATGAAATTCTTACTAAACATCAGTATCAGTAAATTTGGGCAAAACAACAAACATCAATTTTTTGATCTTTTCTTTTAGGTTAGAAAGTGGAATAAAGATACTGATATTACAATTTACAAATTAAAATACGTGTTTCTCTGTGTCTTAGTAATAGCAGCCATAACGATCAGAAAATATTTAAACTCGCTCAAAAGTGTTTCTTTTCTTAATTAAAGGATAGCTATTGCATACTAAAGACAGGCTCTTTTCAAAATTATTTGGTAGAAGAGTCAATACATTGGAAGTCAACTAATAAAATCAGATTTGTGACAATTTTTACATAGTTCCAAATTTCTCCACCTGCATAAACAGGGCATTTCTGCTTTAACTTTGTTTATTCTGGTTCATTTTGAAAAGTTAATAAATTATATAATAATCAAGTTGCTGATTGAGTTGGTCATTTGCTTCCTTTACAACTTTCTTTTCCTTGACAGGGTTAGTAACAGACTTTTAACCCTCAGAATGCATAATGATGTTCAGAACCTCAGCTTTCAAAGTAGCAAGTACTATCCTCCATAATCTCTAATCTGGCTGAAAGGCTCAAATTCTTTCATGAACTTAACTCAGTAGACAAGTCTCTAGTCAACCCCTTTAGTGGGAAATGTGATCACAGGACATCCTAAAATTTGATTCCTATTTTAGCATGCCTCCAGGTCCTGATCTAATCCAGAATAGGTCTAACCAAAGCTTTCACAGCTTCATTTTTAAGTTTTAAATGATTTTAAGTCCATGTAAATTTGGAAATTACTAACAGTTTAGGTCTAGTCAAGGATTCATCCAAACTGCTTTGCTATTTTTCTCAGGCTTTTCCCAATACCAGTATTATAGCAATAGAAGCCAACTTCTGCTGCTCAGTACATGACATTCTGTTTTAGTCATAAGGTATTAGTATATACAAACTCAATATCAAAAGATGGGGGCTTTCCCTTTTTTGTAGGAAATGTGGACAAAGGTGATGTCATTCATTCCTATGGCTTTAAATTCCCTGTATTTATATCTCCAGTCCAGACTTTTCTCCGTAGTTCAAGCTTCTATATTCAATTCCTACATGAACAACTCTCCTGGTATTTCAAATTTAACTTCTCTGAAATTAAATTCTTTCTTCCTGCCTCTCCACCCCAACTTGCTTCTGCTCCTCCCTCAGCCTCCAACTCCCAATCTGTTCCTCCCCCAAACATTTCTCTGTAAGTCAATGGCTTCACTAGCCTCACTACTAAAGCCAGAAATCATGTAGTCATCTTTGATTCAATCCTTTCTCTCATCTAATACATGCAGTCCATCAGTGTATTAGTTCACTAGGGCTGCTATAACAAAATACCATAGGCTGGGTGGCTTATAAACAACAGGAATTGATTTCTTACAGGTCTGGAGGCTGGAAAGCCCAAGATTAAGATGCTGGCAAATGTGATGTCTAGTGAGACTCCTCTTCATAGATGGCCATGTTTTCAGGGTCCTCACATGGAGGAAGTGGCAGAGGAGCTCTGTGAGACCTCTTTCATAAAGACACCAATTCCATTCATGGCCAGCTCTGCTTTCATTACCTAATCAGCTCCCAAAGGTACCACTTCCTAATACCATCACCTTGGGGGTTAGGATTTCAACATATGGATTGTGGGGTGGGGGCAGGGGAATGAAGGAGATACACATTCAGGAAGCTCTATTCTTTCTTTGAAGTGTATCTTCAACCCATCACTTCTCTCCCTCTACCTCCTCTGTTAATACTCTAATCTATTGCCGTAATAGTTCATCTAAGCTACTACTACAACTATCACCATTTTTTTAGCTGGTCTTCCTGCTTTCATGGTTGTCCCTTTCCAATCCTTTCTCCTCAAAGTGGCCAGTGACACGGATAAAAATGCATATCATATCATATATCATCATATCATCATATCATATCATATCATATCATATCATATCATATCATATCATATCATTTCTCCTGCCTGAGATATCTCACTGGTTTTCTACTGGACCAATAAAATACAAGCACTTATCAATAAAATGTAAGCAGTGCCCTACAAGATCTGGCTGCAGAAGGCTACTCAGATCTCACGTTCTACCTTTCTCTTTCAAGCTCCAGTTGCCCTGGCCGCCTTTCTATTCCTCAAACATGCCAAGAGCTCTTTTACGTTAGGACCTTTGCGCTTTGCCTATAGTTCCCCTGCCTGGCTTCACATAATTGACTCCTTTGAATCTTCAGGTCTCATGATAAATGCTACCTACTCAGAAAGATCTTCCCTAAGCTCGTCAAGTCTCTCTACCTTGCCACTGTTTTCTCTTACACTGCCATTTTTCCCCCTCGTAGCACTTACATAAAGCTCTAATTATTTATTTTTTGCGTTGTTGTCTGCTCTCCTTACAAGAATTTATGTTCCATGAGATGAGGACCATGCATATACCTCTGTCTTGCTAACGACGTTAACCCTAGAACCTGTGAGAGTAACTGACGCTTGGTTAATATTTGTTTAATAAAATCCACAATTATTTGAAGGAATGAAAGCTTGTTTATTCTTTGAACACGGATTTTCTGATCACAGATTCTATGTTGTTTGTACTCTAACATTTTGTTGATGAATGCATAGTGTTATGTAAATATTTGTGATTGATACTAAAGTGCAAGATTTTCTGAATTTTTAAAATGTCACTTATAAACTGACCATGAAGTTGGAAGAAATTTTACTTCTATAACAAAATCATATTGTGATAGCCCACGTTTTGGATTATTTTAAATTAAAATATAAGTTTACATGCCTTTTTGCCTTCCTCTTCCTCTCTTTTCTTCCTCTGCTTGTCAGGCAGACAGGACCCCTGGGCCCAGATTGGGAATTGGCATTCAGATGGGGTGAAGAAAAACATTTCGGAGAGATATGCGTTGTAGCGAGGCAATTCTGAGGAAAGTGTCTTGGGAATATACCAGGTTAAATCCCAGGCAGCCTGTTCACATGAACCATATAGCTGAAGAAGCAGCTCAGGATGACCCTGAGATGGGGCTGGGCAGACCTGACTCTAGAGAAGTTCAAAGGAGGAAAATTAATCCAGAGTAAGTTGCTGAAGCAGATTTTAGATTTTTGTTAGGTGCCTACCCTCCTACGTAGACAAGATATGGTTGAAGGTGTTGGCTCAGCCAGCACGATTAATAATGGGTGCAAGTACAGAGCATATTACACTTTGGGTTCCACTAGAAACAAGAGAATCTGCAAGGCTCTAAGACTTACGACCCTTGAAATCTTTGAACTCTGTATTCCTTTCCTCCCAATGCAAATACTCTTTCAGTAGTTAATCATTTAACTTTTCTTAAAAAGAATGTATTTCATATAATGTATTTCATTTTGTGGGGTTTTTGTGCTTGTATATCAAATGTAGTGAATACAAGTGGGGGTTGATGACATTTTTATCTTCTGGGAGTTCTGTATGTCTAGGGTGTTCTAGTTGCTATGCATTAGGGTGTCAAGTATAGTTATAAATACAATGAACAACGTGTGTGTGTGGTAAAGCCCTGGCATTTCCTTAAGACGGGGGACCAACTTCAACCAAACACTACCCAGCAAAAGCCAACAAGAAAGGACAAAGATTATGCCTACCTTCTTCCTTCCTTCCCTTACTCTTATTCTCCTTCTTTCATTAATTTATTAACTCAATTTATTAAGCACTTACTGTGTACATTGTTCACCGCACAAAACAAGAAAAAAGACATAAACTTTCAAGGGTTTTCCCATTAAAATTTTATTTGAACAACAAAACATACTCACATGAAAATATAAATAAGGTAAAAGGAGCAGTGTAGTCACTATGATCTAAAACAGTATTTTTCAAATTGTAGGTTGCCAGTCATTTTTTGCTGGGTCATAAAATATATTTATTTGGTTGGGACCATACTTTACCAAATAATAGTAACAAATAGGAGGGAAAAAGGCAAAAATCAGTGCAATGTATATTGCACATAATAAAATAGATGTTTTCATACAATTTTTGCAGAACAAATGTATGTATGCACTACATGTCGATGTAAAGTGTATACCTTACTACAAGACAGGGTTCAAAAATGTTTGAAAGACACAATACAGAGGAGTATAGAAGAAAGTAATATTAAGTTGAATGATTAAGGAAGGTTTTTGGAGGCTGAAAGTATAGGAATAAAGCTTAGAGGGGATGGGATGCCTTTTCAGATGAAAAGCTGCATAAAATAATTCTGTAACTGTGAACTATAACCATATGAGTAAGTAAAATCTATAGAACTAGCTTATTCTTGAATGACTACCCCAGGACCAATTATCTTTCCAGAAACTTCCAGGAAACACATGACCAATATCTAACTAAATCGAGCCCTAATGCCACAAAGGGAAACTTAACAGAGTTGTTCCTGTGAAGCATACCCCACTAGAAGGGTGGTTCAGAATATTCTTCTGTCCAATTGCGTGTTTCAAATTATTTATGTATTTAAGATATTGAGATTTTTTTAACGTGAAATATCTAAAGATTATTGTTCACCTCAATAAATTGAAAGTGATATTTTTCCCCTGTGTCCCTTGTATTAGATTCACTTGTGACTTATTGGACAGTGTCTTCTCTGAGCTCTATGGTCTAGTATGTATTGAACAAAAATTCAAGGACTGAGAACAACTGATTTATTTTAGTACTTTTTTAATACAAAAGAAGGAAATAAAAGAATAAAAGCAGTCGGGGTGGCCTCTGGAGAAGGGGAGCTGTTGTTGCAGGAATCTTGCAAGTTAATGAGAATTCACCCGGGACTCAAGAGCGATGGAGAGAGGGGGAGAAAGGAGGAGATGGGGGAATGGGGTGGGGGGATAAACTCTTCCTTTGCAGCTGGCCCTCTCCCTCATTTGTTGCTCCAATAAGCAGTAATTAGGTCCTGAGCTAATGGTGTCAGCTGATCTGCTGTTTTTAGGCTAGACCCAGAGGAATCTCCATGGAAACCCTGCTGGAGTCGTCCCCCCACCTGGATGCTGCGTGCTCCTTTCCGCCACCTGGCTGCCGTCGGGCCCGCTGCTACCTCCTCCTGCCTCTAACCTGCAGCCTGCAGCATGCGCACTGCCCCCGGGATCCCTAAATGGGACAATTCTGCCCGTGACGTCAGCGCCCAGCCGTCTCCACAGAAACTTTTGTCCCATTGGCCAATCAGAGAGCTTGGAAGGGGCCGGGGAGGGTGGGGGGAGGAGAGGGGAGTGGGAGGGGTGGGGGTGAGGGGAGAGGCGAGAGGTTTAGTGTGTGGAGCTGCCTGCGCTCCGCCCGGGCTGTCAGTCCCGGCTCCAGCCGCCGCGAGACCTTCCCGGAGACGCGCGCACACACAGCGCACCCCCTGCACACCGCACACCCTCGCTCCCTTGCTCACACACACGCACACACTCATCCTGGCCGAGCAGGAGCCACTGACCGTTTTGCAAGTGCCAGGACCAGCTACAGCGCAGTGGGCGCAAACATCCCGCGTTCCCTTTCCGGGTTTCAGTCTGGGAGACGACGACGAGGAAAGAAGGTGGGCTCGGACGCAGCCCAGGCGCCGGGCACTAGTCGGGCCGTTTTCCTGGCAGAGCCGCTCCCTGGGACGGGCGCGGGCCTCGACTGAGAGTAGAATAAAGAGGAGCGGCCGCAGCCGCCGCGCGAGGAGGATGGGAACTCCCCTGTTTCCAGCTCTGGAAACAAATGGATGGAAGTCCTGAATGGAGCAACTGCTGACTTCATCTGCTTGGAAAAATAGTCCAGAGGAACTCATATTTGGCTACTCAGAGCAGTGGAGGGGGTGTCCATGACGTGGCAGGGGGAAAATAGGCAACTGAAACCTCCCGTGTGAACTGCAAACTGTGACCAAGCAAGGGGAAAATGATCTTTCTCTATATATTTTAATTTCCTGCAAAGGGTTTCAAGCATCTGTATCCTAAACTTACTTCTATGTCTTGTTCAGCAGAAACCAGAGGAGTCCTGTCTGGGGGTCCCATCATTATCCGGGAGACCCGCCACCAGCGGCCTGCCTTCCGTTACCCACATCCCCCTGGAACGGATATCTGTCTGGGGCACTACAATCTATCCTGTAGAACTATGGCCAAATCTCCATCAATGCTTTGCTAATTTCTGGGACTTAACTCGTAGAATCTACATACAGGGCTGGAATTTATTCCAAATGCATCTGAAGAAATGAGATTTTAAACCGTTTTTTAAAATATCTTGATAAAATAATTCTGTAAAACAGAATTTGATAGGTTTAAAAACATGACAGGTAAGAACTTTCTCTCTTTCTAGTCCCTTAACACCCGTCGTGGGGAAGGTCAAAGCAGGACCCAGGAGGAAGGAGAGATCCGGGACCCGTGTGCCCTTCGGGGCTCGCAGGCGCTGGGCCGGCGGCTGCTTTCAGGAGAAGAGCAGCCCTCACTCCTGGAACACGGGGCCAGTGGCTGGGGAAGCTTCTGGGGCGCGCGCGGGGAGGCGGCGCTGCGCTCCACCTGCCCAGCCCCGGACGCAGCCCGGGGGCGAGGCGTCTAGGGACCACCCCAATTCAATATTGGGATTTTTAATAAACCAAGAAGTGGGATTTTAATTATTCAAAACCCAGCTTCTCTGGGCCAGAATGCTGTTGGGATGGTCCTGGTCACACAATATTAAAGAGACCGATCGCTAAGGGAACAGGAAAAGCGTCCGAGACAGCCGTTGCAATTACGAATGGACCAGACTTGGTAGCACAGGGCATTGATTGCTGGTGCCCAACCGGACCCTCCTCCCCTCTCCCCATCCCTTCCCCCACCCAAAGCAGGCTCCCGCGGCGGCCGGGACCTCGCATCCCTGCAACGTGGCCAGGGCTGCATTTTACATGAGCCCAGGGTGAACAGGTGCGAAGTGCGCTGGGAGCATCCGGCCGGCGGCCGGGCGCGGGGAACATGGAGAGCGAGCGCGACATGTACCGCCAGTTCCAGGACTGGTGCCTCAGGACTTACGGGGACTCAGGCAAGACCAAGACGGTGACCCGTAAAAAATACGAGCGGATCGTCCAGCTCCTCAATGGCTCCGAGTCGAGCTCCACGGACAACGCCAAATTTAAATTCTGGGTCAAATCGAAGGGCTTCCAGCTGGGCCAGCCGGACGAGGTCCGCGGGGGAGGCGGCGGCGCCAAGCAAGTGCTCTACGTGCCTGTCAAGACCACGGTGAGTGACTCGCCTTCCTCTGTTATTTGTCTGCCGGAGCAACCCGGCGGGGAGGGAGGAAGGAGAGAGGCGGGAGAGAGGGGGAGCCGTGAGCCGCCGTTGGCTCGTGTGCCCCCTACCTTCCTCAACCCCCTCCCCAAGTCGTCCCCACTCGCATTAGCCAGGCGCGTTTTCCCCACTGTGGAGTCTTTGTGGTCCTTTATTTTAAAGCGGCAGCGCACCTCCAGAACTGGCCTGCCTCCCCACCTCGGGCTCCCAGACCGGCTGCTGGAGCTTCCTTCCCCGGGTCGGGCGGCGTCTAGCGTCCCTGGGCTGGGCCATTGTCCCATGTCCTTCTCTGGGCGCCTGGCGCGTGTCCCACCGCCGCCACCGCGCATAAAGGCCAGGCTGGAAGCCCGGCCGCACGCTCTGAGAACAGATAAGTCTGATCGATAGTCTACAGTGTCTCCTTATTGGCATAAAGCCCGAACGTGGCGCTAGCGGTGGATGTGGGTTTTCCCCAGGACACCGTCAGGTTTTATCGTTAGATCGCCGCCCAGGAGGCAAGGGGCAGCCCGAATGCCTCGATCACTCCCAGAGATCGCTGCCGCGACTGTTGAGATTGTAGATAAGGTCCTGAGAATTCCTCCTCCCCGCCCCCCATTCCCTTCCTCACTTCCCTCTTCTACAAATAAAGCCGCAGCTAGAAGATGAACAACAAAGAGAGATGGGTTTAGGCGCTATCGAATGGTGTGTGTATTTGTTCCTCTTTCTGGGGTGGCTCTAGTCTCATGGCCACAAAGCTCTAGCCCAGGCGCCGTGAGGCACTGGCATTGAGAGCCCAGTGCATCTCAGCCTCACGCTGCAGAAGCCGGTGGGGCTGGGGAGCCGCAGCAGCCTTGATTTCCTTCACAAGAAGATGGGAACTGTGGGCTACAAGTAGGATGGCAGATCTGATGCATGAGACCTTTCTGCATCATGCCACGGTGGGTACTCGCCTGGAGTAGGGATGGGGGAGGCTATCTGGCATCCTTTGTATTTTTGCCTCGCTTTGGGGTTTCTTGAGCATTTCCTCCTTTTCACCTTCCTGTACTGGCAACTGTTTCCCGGTGCAGTATTCCTGGAGGATGCTAGAAAGGAGACGCTTTGAAAGCTATTCTATCTCTAATGGAGGTATATTATATTAAACTGAAAATATGTGCATGAAAAGTTATTTTTTGAAGCATTATTTGGAAGGCTCTTTCAGGTTTGGAAATCAGTTTACAGTTTCCTGAGATTAATTAGAAATACTTGTTTGAAGGATGTATATTTATTTTAGAATTTATATAGAAATTGGGAACCGAAAATAAAGGTGAAATGGAAACACACATAAAAGTTCTGTGGTGGTGGTTGTTTTTTAACAATGTCCTATTGTTGGGAGATTTCTAAGAGATGGACCTGTAAATGTGTCTTCTCCTTTAACATGTGTCACTACTAAAGACAATGGTGAGATTATTGTCTGGCTTTCCTAAATAATGAGGACTAGATTGGCATGAATTAGAACTGAGGTTTATTTACATCTGGATGAGCCAGAAATCTGGTATACAGAATGAAGTGCTTTGATTAATTTGTATCGGGAATAATATCAAGAATTCAAAACATAAACATGCATTTTCCTTTGGACAATACTGAGCTAACTGAATGGATAAAATCATTTAAGATATCTTTACATAAGGTATTATTTCATAATATCATATATGTTTTAAAGGAACACTGTTAGTTGGGAAGTTTATGTTTCATTTCTTTTATGTTAAACTTAGGTCCCTCTATTTAACTGTCAGATAGCTTCACTTGGGTATTGGTACAATGAGTTTATACTCATATGGATTTGACTACACCCACTATATGTGTTAACATAAGTGTCCTTTAAAAGATTATTTTAAATAACATAAATTCAGAACAATTCCAGAGACACTAAGATCATCATAAATGCCAGTTATTCAAACTAGCATTCACGCATTAATATACCACTATTTTGAGTCAAAAATGTATGCAGAATTGCTAAAGAATTACTGCTAAGACATCTAGCATAGAGTGACAACTCCAGGGATAATAATAAAGTAACACGTGTTTCTCTATTCAGTAAAGATTCCATATATTTATGGGAGAGAATATAATTCATCAGGTGATTCTTAGATAATGGTTTCAATGTAGTATTTAAGAGCTCTGCTTTTTATTCAAGCCTGTTTTGAAATATTGAAGAGGTTTTTAATTTATGAACTCATCTATTGCTCTTTATAAAATTTTTATACCGCTCCTGGCATAGAATTATAGGCTCCTCCTTCTCTGAGAGACAGCCAATCATGATTTCAATGGAGTTAAAAAATAAAGGATCCCCTTTTATCATGTGTTTCCCCACATCTCAGATTATTCCTTCCTTAACGATATGTTGATTTTTCTTTCCGATGGTAGAAGTACAGTCACCAAGAGGACAAAAATATATTTTCTCTTAATTCCGAGGCATATATTGATCAAAATAAAATACTGTATTTGAATAGTATTTTCGTGTAGACTAAGAATGATTCTTAGCTGCTTGAGGTTTGAGGGTTCGCGGCTGGCTTTGCTGTCAGTAAGAGATGCTTTGCTCCTGATGTTGCAGTAATCCACTGCTGCTGATAATTAGACATCATTACTACGGCGAAAAGGGAAAGAGAAAAGGGGAGAGGACAGGCTGAGGCTAATTATCTACTTTGTTTAATGAAAGAAAGAGAGACTGATGGCACCTGGGAGGTTATGTTAGAACAGAGTAGACACACCACATAGACTTAATTGAAACAAGACTGTCTTTAAGTCTCATAGTTAAAGAAGCTTGGTTCTACTCTTATTTTCCCAAAAGAAGAGATGTAGCTTTCCAACTACTTTCCCCCTAAAGCCTAAACTTAACTGATGATAAAATCGAGCAAGTTACAACTGACTTAAAATACAAATATTGACTACTGAAAAGGATAAATATGCCCTTTAATATTTGTCCTGGTCATGTCTAAACCTGAGGGGACATATCTGTCACTGATGTTTAGACTGCTTTTGGATGGAGGAGATACTGTTTGGTCACCAAGCAACAACATCCAGCAACTCAGCCATTTTAGGTCCTGTGTTGGACCTGTGCTTTTGCGCGCCCGCCTGCACTGCACACGCACGCGCATATGCAGTTTGTTGAGCAACCCATCTGCTTTTTAGATAGTACCACTGTTATTTTTATACATTCTTTCATTAAAAGTGTCAGAAATTTAGAAGAATGAAATGATGAATGACTTAAAACAGTTCTGAAAGCGTATAGCAAATGGTTGACATTGATTACATCCAACTTTTAAGCAGCGGTAGTTTTAAATTCACTTAACTGTGGTAACTGTGTTTTACATATTTGATAGTTCTAGTTTAGTTTGTTTTTAGAAGCTTTTGATCCTGATTAATGTTTTCTGGCAACAATTAGTGGAAACATCACACTTGCAATTTAAACTACCAGAACGCATTATGCCATTTGATATTGTGAATGGTAAACTTAGAAAAGCAGAAAATTTATTAAACGCTCTTTTTAAAAAGTCCAGTGCATTGTACAAAACATTAGGAATTTGGTAAGCTTATGTTTTTGTCTTTCAATATCAAGCAAAGAAAGTAATGAATATGAATACTGAAACTGTATAATCAAAAGATGTAATACTTTTCTTGACCTATATTTGTAGGAACAGACACAAAGGTCTAAATTATGCCCTTGTTATATATATTTCTTTCTGATATTTATTCTAACACAGGTCATAAAATGAATTTTCATCCAAAAAGGAAAATGTGTTATCTTTAGTTGTGTCATTTACAAATGATGATTTATTCAGTTCTGCAATCTGTAGCCTCAGATTTCATATTGTTCTTGCTGTGCATACTACTAATTGATTACTGTACAGTGATTGTAATGAATATTCATGGACTGACTCATAAACAGTAACTGTTTTTGTTATTTTTCTGACTGTGGTTTTGGTCATAAATCCTTTATGTGACATCAGAGTGAAAGAAATAATACCCCAAGAGGAGTCCTGTGTACCTTTCCACCCGGCCTAACTTTATGCCTAAGGCACCTATATTAGGCCTTGATCTGGAATCTGCTACAGACCCAGTTATTTATCATGATACTTTGTATCTGTGACACAAAGACAAATCATCATAGTAGTAACTGAGATGGAAACACATTTTTGCTTCTACAGTGGACGTTGCTGTTGATAGCCAATGCATTTTTCTTTTCATTAAAGTACTTTGGGAGATCCTGTAGCATAGGATTTGGGGGTCAAATAGACCCCAAGGATGAATATCAGCAATGTGGTTTATTAGCTGACTTAGTGATTCTTTGTAGAGTTGTGAAGAATAAATCATCTATGACAAGTCCCCAGCACAGGTCAGCTCTCAGGGAACAGTAGGGACCATTGGTAAAGGCCACTCTGGCTTGAGTATTAAGGGGCAGGATATTTCCTCTGAATATAAAGAGGAAATATGACCCTGTTAGAGTACGAAGACTATCCCACACTTATTTCTTGAGATACCAGTTTTTGATTTTTCCATTGGTTCTTCCTTGTCCTGTTAGTAGCCACAATAGGGAGATGGGGCGAGATGTGGCACTTGTATATATTTCTTCTGTAATCTTCCTTAGTCTGCTGGGATCCTACTCCCCACGGTTTACTCTCTAGACTCATTGCATAAAACAGAGGAAAGATGAAGAAGAAAATACAGGCATATGGCAGGAGAACTTTCAAGGACTTTAATCTTATGTCAAGTCTATAAAGACCTTTTCCTAATAGCTGTTGTATTTGCTAAGACTTTCACTCTTTCTTTTTTGTTTTTTTGCTTTTTGTTTTGGTCTAACTGGGAAAGATGAATGTGAATCTACTATGTTTTAGGTTATATTCATTTTTACAATCTTTAGATAACAAGATAAAACAAACTTCGTGGATAGCATAGATGGCAAGAAACATGGCTTAGTGCATAGAGTATAGATTTTAGAGCACAATTTAAATCCTGGCTCTGACATTTACTGGAGTTCTGGGTCGGCTAAAGTTTAACTAAAGATGCAGTTTCCTCTTTATAAAATGTTAGTATTAATACTAGTCTTAGTAGTTTTGCATAATTAGTAGTGTATATAATATATACTAACATATACTATATATACATATACACGCATATATACACATACATATACACACACACACACAAGCATGTGGTATATGCAGCATATGCTGGGCACATAGTAAATGCTAAAAAAAAAAAGTTGTTTAAAATATGATTAATAGAACATGAAAATCACAATGTAATTATAACTAGGTATATTTTATGAACTCAAAATCACACTGCAACATGGAGCTAAAATACAAGGTGACACGCAGTGGCTCACGCCTGTAATCCTAGCATTTTGGGAAGCCGAGACGGGAAGATTCCCCAGTGAAACCCCATCTCTACTAAAATACAAAAGAAATTAGCTGAGGCAGGAGAATTGCTTGAACCCGGGAGGCAGAGGTTGCAGTGAGCCGAGATGGCGCCACTGCACTCCAGCCTGGGCGACAGAGTTGAGACTCTCAATTAAAAAAAAAAAAAGAAAAGAAATACAAGGTATACTTGTATGTATTTATGTACACATGTATTATTAAGATTTATTCTACTTCATTTTTGGAAGAAAAAATGACTGTTACTGTAAAAGTGATACTGTCTCAACTTAACAAAGTTAAATGAAAAGGAAAGAAATAAAGAAAAAGTCATACCAAATGTCCCATCAAAATGTAACGGCCATAAACTAATTATGAACATCATTCTAGATTCCTCTCTAAACATATATGCCAAAAGAAGAGTCGATACAATGACTGATAGTTGTATATGGACAGGCAGAAATAATTTTCTAAAACTAGGATGATGATGATATGCTAATTTAAGTAGGAATAAGAAAATATAAGATTGTCAGTGTGACAAAAGAAGAAATACATAAAATTTAATGAATCACCAATAGATAAATGTTTCTTCTCAAAGATATTTATTCCTGAAGTTAATGGAAAAGATTAAGAAAACCTTTAAGATGTTGAGCTACACTTATTTTACCAATTATAAATTTCCATTTTATACAATATTATTGACTTTCTCTAATGATAAATGAGAAACCAGCATATTTTCACTTCTTCCCACCTCCTTGTTTCTTAGACCCTGGTTTACATTTCATTTCACTTATTATATTATACTTATATATTATAATTTATTATATTCATTATATTATAATTGTTTGTTGTCAGTGTTGATATTAATGTTAAATAATTTAGTTTTAAACATTATTTTCCTATTTAATTGTTTATTTTCATTTTTGTTATCTGGTTTCCTTTACCTCTGAATTCCTTGATTTGATTGGCTCTCATTACAGTTTATCATTTTTTTCCTGAAGAAGGTCCGTGCACTCTATTCTTTGAATTTCATATACAATTGAGAGTATTTGTCTTTTACCTTTATCCTTGAAGGACAACTAACCAGATGCAGATTCTTTATTTTACTTTTTCTCTCATAACATTATAGATACTGTGTGTGCTCTGTAAAATTCTAAGGCAAATTGATTTTCCCAAATTTCATGAATTGTTTACTTCTTTATTCTTGAAATTAAATTATTTTGCTAAGATATATTTGAATTTCTTGTCTAACTCTATATTTTGTCCTGGATAACTGTGTGCCTGTTTATGGCTTCAGTTAGGCCTGTGTTCTGGTGACGTAATGTGTATCTTCTGAAGTCCAAATCTGTACAGTTGATCCTTGAACAACACAGATCAGGATTGCGTGGGTCCACTTATATGTGGAATTTTTTCAATAAGTATTTGGAAAATTTTTGGAAATTTATAACAATTTGAAAAAACTCTCAGATAAACTGCATAATCTAGAAATATAAAAAAATCTAAGAAAAATATACGCCAAGAATGCTTAAAAACCTATGCAGGTACTAGTCTATTCATGGCTTAATAGACTGTCTTTTTGCTAAGGCTTGCAGTCAACAGTAGACTATTAGTAGTTAAGTTTTAGGGGAATCAAAATTATATGCAGGTTTTCAGCTGCAGAGGGTGTCAGTACACCTAACCCCAGGTTGTTCAAGGGTCAGCTGTATTTTGGATTTTCTATCAGGTGTTTCCACCAAGATATCCCAAAGTATCTCAAATTAAGTATGTCCAGAAACACATTTTTCTTCTTTCCATTTTCCCATCCAAGGTCCTCCCAGCTGACACATCTTTTTCTTATTCCCCTCTCTCCATGGATAGCAGTACAACTTTACTTACCCATACAAGGTGAAATTTGTATGGCAGCCTTGATTTCTCCCTCTCATAGTCAATGTTCAACTGTTGATTGATTCTACCAATCTTGAAGCCATCAGATTCTCACCATATTATAAAATATGCTTATTGCTTGATAATTTGTTAAATTTCCCCAAAGCTATTTTGAAGAAAAATTTAATCTCCAGTACCTGGCATAATGGGTGATGCATTTTGATGCTCAGTATTAATGGAATAAATAAAAATCACTTCCCAGTCTGACACCACATAATGGGACATTATACAACAACTTCTTATTTACCACCACACAAGAGCTTTTTAGTTTTATCTACATATATATATATCTATCTGTCCAACTGTCCATCCATCCATCTATGTGTTTTAATTGTGGTAAAAAACACACAACATAAAAGTTACCATATTAATCATTTTACATTGTAGACTTAAATAGTGTTAAGTATATTCACATTGTCTTGAAACAGATATCCAGAGCTTTTTCATCTTGCATAAGAGAAATTCTATATTATACAAGAATTCCCCTTTTTCCTTTCTCTCCATCACCTGGTAAAGTGCCATTTTAGTTTCTGATTATATGAATTGAACTACTTTAGATGCCTCATATAAGTGGAATCATACAGAATTTGTCTTTTTATCACTGACTCATTTTACTAGCATAAAGTCTTTAAGATTCATCCATGTTATAATTATATGTGACAGGATTTCCCTCCTTTTAAAGGCTGAATAATATTCCATTGTAGGTATATGCCATTTTGTTTGTACATTCATTTGTTGATGGCCATTTGGGTTGCTTGTACTTCTATTATTGCGAGTAGTGCTGCTATGAGCACGAGTGGGCAAATACGACCTCAAAACCCTACTTTCAATTTTTTTGGATATGTACACAGAAGCAGGTTTACTGGATCATATGGTAGTTCTAATTTTTTGAGGATCTACCCTACTATTTTTATAGCAGTTTGACCATTTTACAGTCCTACCAACAGCATACAAGGGCAGGCACTCTTTAACGCAAAAAAACAGCTGTTTTTTTTTCTGCTCTCAAGCTCTTTCATGGGCAGACTACTTTCTTTAGGCAATTGCAAGTGTTGCATGTAATGCAATTAATATGAACATTATATCGATGCCTTACATTTATCAAGTTCTTATTATAGGTTAATGATTGGGCTAATAATTTGAAACAAAAAGTCCCTTTAATCTTCACAATAGTCCTATGGTATTAACACTTTTTATTATACTCATGTGAAGATTATGGTTTACATTAAGGTGAATTTCTAAAAATCACACAGCTTGGGACAAGAAACCATTTCAATTGGATTCTAAAACCCTTACTTGAAATTGCTGGTTTCCAAATTCTTAAGATAATGTAACTCAATTGCTAAAAATAATTCCCCCACTATGTACACTTTCATAAACTACATCTTCATAACACTGCACCAATACTTAACCCATTATAAACTATATTTAAAAATACAAATATATTGGGTTGATACTAAAATACATAAAAATCCAAGTTTTAACATTTCCTTCTTTACCTCAATAGGTTATCTTAGGCACTGCCTGAGTGTACACATACCAATTTGAATACTTTATTCTAATCTATAATACCATATTGCCTCTCAGAGAACATTGAAGTTAAAACTTTACACTCGGCTGAAATACTTTCTGTCATCTTGTAATAAAATATTTTTATATGTAGGGGGAAACTGAGGAGGAATAATTCTTAACCTCTTAGTTATTAGTACATACACAACTACAAAGATTTCCCATTGGAGAAATCCTTCTAAAAATTCAAGTGGAGAATTCTATATGGAATACTTATTTAAAGATGGACCTTTAAAAGTAAAATGACTGTTTCAAATGCTTCTCAAAACATGAAGTTCATGCTTGAATGCAATATTCTAAATTTTGCCCCATTTTTTCTTGGAAGTTTGAGAAAAATTCAGAGAATAAATTTAAGAAGTTGAAAGACTAATTTGAGAATAAGGAATAACCTTATTGGTTCTCACTGGATGTAACTACAGTTGCCAGATGGCTGAAGGGTTTTAGGGTTTTAATCTAGGGCCATGGGGTAAAGCTAAGTGGCACATATGGGGATCTAAGGCCTAGCCTGGTCATAGTAGTGCCATGCTCTACCCAATTGACCTAATTAGATGAGATTTTTCAAATCTAATATCAAAGGTTTGTTTGAATATCAGATGTGGGTCATTGTTCTCTAAGCACTCTCTGTTTACATGCTCATTGTTGTTTACCTGAGGCCAAGAAAGAATTTTTGCTATGTTATTGCTCATTTTTCTCTGTAAAAGCTACCATCACAGACAATTAGTTTGTTTGTTTGTTCTTACTAATTTATAATAAGTAATTCATAATTAGCAGTAATTTGAACAGGGGTAAGATGACATTTACCTTGACTACCTGTTAAAGGAGGATTTTTCTTTTCTTTTCTTTTCTTTTCTTTTCTTTTCTTTTCTTTTTTTTTCTTTTCTTTTCTTTTCTTTCTTTCCTTTTTTTGTTTTTTTGACAGAGTCTACTCTGTCACTCAGCCTGGAATGCAGTCTGTGATCTCGGCTCACTGCAACCTCCACCATAAAGGAGGATTTTTCTACACATTCATGATAAGATAGCAGAGGGGGCATGCTTTTCTACTACAACAAGAAAAATCTTTTTCTTAAACTTTCTCTGTCCTTCTATAAACAATTCATATGTCTGTTCCACTGTAAATGGTGCTCTAATGTAAAAATTAGGTGTTATGAGTAAGTACCCTTTAGCTAATTTGCATTACTTTGTTGTAAATGCATGGAGTATAATAATAATGTGCCCCCTAGTATTTTCAAATAAAATAGGTCATTCTCTAAAATTGAAATGTAATCAACATAGTTAATCAATACAATGATATCCAAAGTCACTGTAAAGTGACAGAATGGCTGTAACACTGTAGGACCAGACTGTAACGTGCTTGAAAACTTAATGAAAGCTCTTTTAATAGAGCTTCACTGGTGAACTAACACTAACTTTCTCTTTCTGCCATATAACGTCATGACTGATACCCAGGGCATGGACAGGCTCACTCATAGTGATCTGCTCTGCAGTTATTTGCACTTTGTGCACATACAATAGAGTTGCAGGCATACCATTGGTTATGTTTTTCCTATACCCTCTTTTGCTAGTTTCACTTATAATTATGTGATTTAAATATATCATAAACTGAGAAAATGAGTGCAAAATTTCAATTCAGTGCATTACAAAGACTCAAAATAAGGGTGAGTTACTAAAAAGACCTATGCAAAAAAGAACTTCAAATTCTGTACTACTTAGATTGCTTTACAAGTAATTACTAATTTCCCATTCTACTTTAAAGTAATTGAAACTGGAAATTACAGACAATGTTTCTTGGAAGGGTTATACACTTGCAATGCTTATCATGCTTAATGACTCATACTTAAAGATCTTTGTCCTATCACAAAAATTTAGCAAATAATTATACATTTGTATATGTTCAATGGAAATGTAATATTAAGAAGCATATGATCTTTTAGCCTTCCAACTTTAACTTCTTATGACCGAGCAGCTTCACAATTGATAACAAGAGCTTTTTGAATTAACATAGAAAGTGTTAATAAGTTTTTGGTCAGCCATAGAACTATGAATTAAAGATATAAATATTGGATGTGCCCACAGAATAATATATTGTCTTGATAACTGAGGAACTTAGTGTTTCCTGAAGGGTTATCCCTATTTTTGAGGAAAATGTTTACATCCATAAGAGCCTGAGGGCCCTTAAATACTTGCCATTATTTTAACCTCTTTAAATCCATATTTAACTCGTTGTAATTATTTGCGTTTCTAACCGCCTTGACCAGAGAGAATTCACAGGTTGAACTGTTGCCAATGATGGGACTATTTAACAGTTATATTTCTCAATATAAATTAAGTAATCTTAGGTTTTATACTACTTCGATTTCTTGTGAGTTTTGATTGAGTTCAGAGTCTGTATTTTAATCAGTCTATATACACAAATGAGACCTCCACAAATAATCACTGTGGCTGTTGAGAAGAGGAGGGCAAATGGGTGTTAGGGAGTCCACTATGACCTGACTCCCTTAGAATTTTCCCTTTTCTATAACCATTTTATCTTGGATTTCAGTTCTCTTGCCATCCTGTTCATGCATTCCAGTTCTCTTGCCATTCATCATGCCTAATGAATGGATTATTTTTAAAAATATGATACCTAGCATATTTTAGTTATGGTTTAAAATACAACTTTAAATTCTGCTATTTTTTATTAAAATTATTACCATCAACATTTCTCAATGTTGCTACATAATGATAATTATTTTTATGCCTTTACAAATAATCAAGTATATGTATTATAATTTTATTTATCATTTCCATATAATGTGTGATTTTACTTATTTTCTGTTTTTTTTTTTTTTTTTTTTAAGACAGAGTCTCTCTTGGCCGCCCAGGCTGTAGTACAGTGGTGTGATCTCAGATCCCAGGTTCAAGCAATTCTTCTGCCTCAGCCTCCAGAGTAGCTGGGATTACAGGCACCCACCACCATGCCTGGCTAATTTTTGTATATTTAATAGAGATGGGGGTTTCAACATGTTGGCAAAGCTGGTCTTGAACTCCTGACTTCAGGCAATCCATCTGACTCTGCCTCCCAAAGTGCTAGGATTATAGGCATGAGCCATCGCACCTGGCCTATTTCTTGCTTTAAATCCCCTTTCCTAGTGAATTACGATAATTACAGTTTTCTTTTCATTTTTTTGAGATGGGGTCTTGCTCTGTTGCCCAGGCTAGAGTGCAGTGGTGCGATCTCGGCTTACTGCAACCTCCACCTCCTGGGTTCAAGTGATTCTCCTGCCTCAGCCTCCCGAGCAGTTCAGGCTACAGGCAAGAACCACCATGCCTGTATCGGTTTTTTGTTTGTTTGTTTGTTTTTTGTTTTTTGTTTTTTTTTGTAATTTTAGTAGAGACGGGGTTTCACCTTTTGGCCAGGCTGGTCTAGAACTCCTGACCTTAGGTGATCCACCCACCTGGGCCTCCCAAAGTGCTAGGATTACAGGTGTGAGCCACTGCACTCAGCCAATAATTACCGTTTTCATTTAAAAATGTATATGTGTCTGTGTATCACAACTGATATTTTGCACCTTGGAGGACTTTCCGTGCATCTTGTTAGTAAGATTCTGAGAGTTTTTTTTGAATCTTTTTCTTGTCATCTAGCTGAGAACATCTCATCTATTACCATGCCTACCAGTCACCTGAGGATCTTGCTAAAATGGACATTCTGGGTCAGGGTGGGGCTCATGAGTCTTTGTTCCTAGAAAACTACCATAGGGTTCCAGTGCTGGCTAAGCTCACTATGAACCATCCCTTCCACTGATAACACTAAAAACTCTGGGAGGAATATGCAACATAGCTCCCTGAGGACTCTGAAAAACAAACGATAGCAGGGAAAATGAGGATGGATGTCAACTGCAAGTACACAGCACAAGGGGTGATGTTTCCTTTGCCCTGCCCCCCTTCATCTGCTGGATTTAATCTAAGGGCAGCCTCAGTCATGAAACTGCACAATGACAGCAGATAATACTAATTCTGAGTTAAAGCCCTTTCTGTCTAGAGGACCAGGAATAGGGTTCCTTGACACCTGCAGAATGTGAAGGGATCACCATGTCTATTTTTTTCCTCCTATTTTCACTAATAGCCTAGCATGAGGGCAACCCTGCTCCTCATGGAGCTGCACTGCTGATGTGATGGTGGCAGTGCCAGCAGAGAGAGGCCTAAACACCTGAGTGAAACCTGTCTCTGGCCAGAAGAACAGAAAACAGAAGTTCCCTTGGTCCCTGTGGCAAAAGAGTGTGTGTGAGATTCTCTTTTTCAGGGCTACATTTTCCTGGAGATGGCCTCAATCCCATGGAATTGTGCAACAGTGCACATAACTAAAACTTTAAGAGGTAACAACGTTTTCAGGCCAGAAACATCAGAAAAAAAGTAATCTGTTGGGAACTAGAGAGTGTGAGGGAAATTCCAAAGAGAAGATCCCCTAAATCTTTGTATTAAGTGTGTTCATTGTCAAGCTAAGAATGTGCAGAATATATGCAAAGCACCACGGCAAAGTCTTTGAGAACTAAAATATGATATAAACCACTGCACAAATCCAAGGCTATCTCTGAGTTGCATGGATGCAGGGTAGAACCAAAGAAACATATCAAAATTTAAAAACTGAACTGACATTGGAATCACTACCTGAGAAGACAAGACAGAATTTTTGGTGTCAGTTTAATGGGATTTACTGCATGCTATCCAAATATAATATTTTTTCCAGAGGATTTTAACAAGATTAAGAGTTTCACAACATAGTATTCAAAATGTTCAGGTTACATCTGAAATTATTTGGCATATAAAGAACAATGAAAAGGGAACAAATCTTAAGAGAGAAAAAATCAATAGATGTCAACAATGAGTTGGGCCAGATGTTGGAATTATAAAGGATTTAAAGGCAGCTAACATAATCATGCTCTATATTGAAAATGCAAACACTGTTGAAATAAATGAAAAGATAGACTTTTTCAGCACAGAAACTGTCCAAAGAATCAAATGTCAATATTTGAATTAGAAAATATGTGATAAAAATTCAGTAGGTGGGCTCAAAAGTAGAATGGAGATGGCAGATGGAAGAGTCAATAAATTTAAAGATAGATCAATAGAAATTATCCTTGCTGAAAAGCAGAGTAGAAAAAATATTTAAAAAACCAGACTCAGGGATCTGTAGTACAGTATCAGAAGATCTAATATTTGTACCAGTGGAATCATAGAAGGAGAAAAGAAAGGAATTGGTAGATTAAAAAATATTAGAAAAACAATGGCTGAATGTTTTCCAAATTTGTTCGCAGGCCAATTCAAAATGCTTGGTGGAACCCAAACAAGATAAATTCAAAGAAAAATTATTCCCAAACACATCATAATTGAAACTAAGGAAAGAAAACCATCTTGAAAGAAGCCAGGGGAAAATTACACATTATTTGTAGGCAAACAGTAATTGAAATTACTGCAGACTTCTCATCAGAAACCATGAAGCCCACAAGACAAAAATCTTTAAAATGCTGAAAGAAAATAATTGTATATCTAGTGAAGCATTTTTTAGAAAAAAGGTGATAAAAGATTTTCTCAGATGAAGAAAAACCATGAATTCATTTCCAGCAGGCCTATTCTAAAATAAATGCTGAAGGAAGTTCTTCAGTATGAATAGAAATGATATTACAAGGGTATCTGGAGCTTCAGTAATGTAAAAAGACCAAAAGAAATTATAAGTAGATTACTTTCATTCTATACATTATTTAAAATATGTATGACTGCTGAAAAAATACAACATTGTATGGTGGGACTTTAAATCTCTGTGTAGATGTGATATTGTGATATGTATGGCTTTATGCAACATACAAAGGATGCTTCCTGACCAGAAAGGGTTTAAACTACAAATCTGTAAGAGAAAGTTGTCTGGAAATTCCCCAAGTATTTAAAGATTAAATAATATTCATCCAAATAATCCATGGGTGAAAGAAGAAATTCTAAGATAAATTAGACAGTATTTTGACATGAATAAAATGATAATGTAGCATATGAAAATGTGTGGGATGCACCTTAAGCAAGGCTTGGAGCAAAATTTATGGCAATAAATGCTAATATTAAAGATAAAATTTCTTAATAATTTAAGCTTTCACCTAAGAAATAAGAAAAATAAGAATAAATGGAACTCAGTGAAAGCAGAAACTTAATTTTAGTTAATTCCTGTTGAATTAATTTAGTTAATTCCTTGGTAACTTTGAGGTATACCTTTGCCTGGGGTTTTAAAGTTCAATGATGGTCCATATAGAGGCATATTCCCAGACTGAGGAGGCGATAGGGTCTTGGTTATCTGCTAATCACCTTGGCAACTGCTTATATACACATTTTCCCATAAATTTGCTTCTGTCATGTAGATTGGCAATGTGATTCACTTGCTTCTGAACACAGGGAATATGCAAGTTTAGGACCCTCTTAAATATTTTTGTGTCTTTCTTTCTGCAGCATCCCAAGAGTTCATGGGATGAACTTACCTAATTTCCCAGAGCCTGTGAGACTGTCTTATACTAACATGCACTGGCATTCAATTATCTCTATTCTACTGCTCAGAAACGACTTTGGGTGGAGAAAACTATAAAAGACATGCCACCCGCTGATACATTTGGAATTTCATAATTTTCCAAAACTATTTGGGTTTAGTTTCCTAGAATTCTTACACAATGGGGAGGCGTAGAAAGCAGAGCTACTTCTTGGGAACTCATGAATATATAGGCTACATTTTCTTTTCATATCTCTTTATCCACTGAGAGAATTGTTATGTCATTGAAAGTGTGGAAACTGTTTATTAT
Organism: Theropithecus gelada; assembly: GCF_003255815.1. Taxonomy (NCBI): domain Eukaryota; kingdom Metazoa; phylum Chordata; class Mammalia; order Primates; family Cercopithecidae; genus Theropithecus; species Theropithecus gelada. The sequence goes on along the minus strand of NC_037686.1, from coordinate 26,248,558 downwards.
TTAGTCAACATTCCTTCAGGTCTATTGTTTATGGCATAAATAATATATGATGAGTTTTCCAGGCTTTTAAGTTTCTGAAGCTTGAAAGCTTAGGGTTCTGTAAATCCAAGTAAACTTTTGAAATTTAAAATCCAGGACTTAAACATTTTTCAAAAAATCTGTTTCCATAACAACCTTAATCCAGGGCAGTAAGGATGGAATGCTTTAACAATCTGGTTTAGAGAAAGGACTAGGATACAGATAGAAATGCAAATGACAGAAATCGGTTCACACTTCAACACTTTTCTCAATATATGTGAAATGGGGACAGTAAATAGTATCTACTTCGCGTGGTTATTGTGATGATTAAATGAGTACATTTAACAATACATGTGATGTGATGCATGTGCCAGTGTCTGACAACTAAGAATTTAACTCTTCTTCCCTTTTTTCCCCATTATTCTCGCCTCTTCCTTTTTTACTCAGTATTGTCACCTTTTTCTTTTATAATTGGTATAAACTTAGGAGTTCTGAAGTACCATCTCTGACTAAAGATAATGGAAAGATGTCTTAGGGTTTATTCATTTATCTATGAAACAATTCAGAAAAATAATATGCTTGAAGGGAGGCTTGTGCCCATGGCAGTGAATTAGAACCCAGCTGGCTAAAGTCAGAGTAGGGACTTAATTTTCTTCACTCATTCTTTTTTCCTACCCACTATTTAGGATAAATTTTGACCAAAACACATTTTTAAAAGTCTTTTCATTTAAATGGAATGTTTTGTTACCCTAGCCTTAAAGTGCAGCATATTCAAAATTATAAAAATCCAAGGATTAGAGAACCTCAGAATATTGAAATTAAAAGGAATGACATAAGACAAATATGATAGTATTACTGGAAAGATTGCTTTGGGGACTAGTGATTTAAACAATACATATTGCAGACTACAAGAACTAATCGCCTGAGATTATTTGTGATAAGGGGTCAAAGAGCACAGACTTTCCTCCAATTGCAAAGACTATACGTAATAATCAGATCATGGGAGAAATACCATGTATGTTATTGCAGAATAATAAGGTGTTATATGTGTGTATTTTATATGCACATACTAAAGTTTGTTGAGCACCATTTTTGGAACAAATTGAATTTTTAATGAGTCAACACTCTACAGGGTGGCTTCAGGTGAGGCAGGAAATAATGAGGCGAGGTATACACTGTCTACACTGTCTTATCAGCACTTGTCACATCCTATTAATTTTTTAAATAGAAATAAAAGCATATATTTTTTTCTCATTCAAAATAAAGTCAAAAGTAGTTAGGGTAGAGATGGTGTAGTAGAGTCCCTGGGTCATAAGGGACCAAGACTTCTACTTTTCTGCTTGCCATCTTTAATATTTTGCTTTCATTCTCAAGACCACTTGCTGGGGCTGCCCTAGTGCTGATAAATATGCTGCTTTCTCGGCAGAAAGGGCCATGTGTGTCTGCGTGTGTGTGTGTGTGTGTGTGTGTGTGAGAGAGAGAGAGAGAGAGAAAGAGAGAGAGAGAGAGAGAGAGAGAGAGATCAAGGGGCTGTTCCAACTCTCCAATCACACTTTTTTGAACGGATTTTTTTTGAAATAATTGTAGATTCACATGCAATTGTAAGAAATATTACACTTACCCCACTTCCCACCAATGGTAACAATTTTCAAAGCTATAATATAATATCATCACAGCCAAAATAATTGTATTGATATAATCTACCAATCTTTTAAAAAATTTTCCCAGCTTTACTTACGTGTGTGTGTCTGCATATTAATTTCCATACAGTTTCATTGTGTATGGGTTTGTGTATCCACCACCACACTCCAGATATGGAACAGTTCTAATACCATAAGGAACCCTCAGTCTGCACTTTTATAATCGCATCCATCTCTTTGCTGTTCCTTCATCCTGCCATGACCCCCATTCCTAACCACTGATCTGTACTGCATTTCTAAAATCCCTGATTTCAGAATGGACCTATATAGCACATAACCTTTGGGGATTGGATTGTTTTTTTCACTTAGTATAATTCCCTGGAGATTTATCCAAGTTGACATTTGTTTCAATAGTTTGTTTCCTTTTTGTTACTGAGCAGTATTTTACAGTATGTATTTATCACTATTTTATCATCATTAATCTGTTGAAAGATAGCTGGTCTGATTTCAGCTTTGGGCTATTACATATAAGGCCATTATAAATATTTGTGTACAGGATTTTGTGTGAGCACACCTTTTTATTTCTCTCCATTAAATGCCCAAGAGTGCAGTGGCTGTGGTGTGGGATAATTATATGTTTAGTTTGTTAAATTGTTTACCAGAGTGTCTGTACCATTTACTTTCCTACCAGCTACATATGTGTGGTACAGTTTCCCTATCCTAGCCTTTTTTTAAATGTAATGGTAATAACAATTTATACCAATAACAACATCATGAAAGTCACACTTTCTCTTTATGAGCAATTATTCAGTGGATTTGAAGATAACTGTCACTAACACAAATATGACCATAGAGGTATCATTTTAATATTTTCTCAATTTTCATTTTAGAAAATGTATGGATGTTTACTGAGTTTAGTCATATCCACCATTAATACCTTTACCTTATAAGTTGTGTTTAACTTTCTTTGGAAAGTTTCTTACTAGTGCTCTCCATTTTAGTCAAAGTTAGAAACATCGACAGGTCTAAATCATTCAGCCAGGTGGGTATCTTCATAAAATGGAAGCTGTAGAAATAAGTATTTTCAATGTTAATGTTTATAAGCAGTGAAAGAAAGGATTCAGTTTTTAACTCTAAGATTAAAATATTGATGTGAAAAGGATAGATTACAGTAAATCATGTAGACGTACAATTTATTACTTCACAATTTCAGTCTAATGGACTAACAGGGATATGCTAAAATTTGTCTTTCAAACATAGGCCCTTAACAGCAGCAATACTTACCTTAATCATATTAGTATCCTTAGAACGCTGCATGGTATCTAACTCAGAGTAAGTGCTTAATAAACACTTAATATAATAATTAAATTAGAGTAAAAGTGGGGTTTGGACTGACTTTTTTTTTAGGTCAATACAAATTGAAGTAAACTTTGTTGGTACTAAAACTCTAACTGGTTCCCAGATTCAGGACAAATACAATTTAATGAGATTGTTTAACATTTTTAATGCTCCAAAATAAAGTAATCAAATATATTTGCTGATAATAAAAAATATTTACACAAATCTAGGTAAGTAGAACATTTCCCATATAGAATAAACATAGATCTAGATGAAAGAAGAGATAGTATATTTCTTGACTAGACCATTAGTAACAGAATATTGGTATTCTCATAGCACTGAATATAAAATTTATATTAATGAAACTGATATATATATATAAATTATAGGTTGAAATAGAAAATTTACAGGTATTTGAAAAATATAATTCTGACCCTAGAATATTTTGAAAAATTTCAAGTGGTTGTTATGGAACTGAGAACTGTCGTATGAAAACTGTGGAACTTAGGAATGTATTGAATGTGGCCCAGTATTCACTCAGGTGGGCTTAGAAGTAAAGTCGTGAAAGAAACCATGAAATAAAACCTCAATATTTTATGCTAACGGAGAAAGGATGCAGAGGAAAAGTATCAAATAATTAGGAGCTATTTGTAGTATTTATGTAACTATCTTTGTGTAATCTTTAGAGTGAGTGTGTTACTTTTCTATCTGTTGGGATATATAATTCCTACCATTAATTTCCATTGACAGTGACAGTAGGGGTTAAGAACATGAACTCTAAAGGCATGCAGCTGCCTGAGTTTGATTTCCAGCTCTGTCATGTGTTGGCTGTGGGACTTTTGGCAAGTTACTTAATGCCTCAGATTATTTATCTACACACTGAAGATGGCACTTACTTCATGGGATTTTTATGAAGATTAAATGAGTTAATATTTTAAAATACTTAGAAAATGCCCAGTATATAGTAAATGCTATACAAGTAATTTCCAAGTAAGAATAAATGTGTTTTTGGAAATGATAATGGAAAAAACCAACAGAATATCATTTTCCTCTTTCTCTTCCTCTGTCACTCTCTCTCGCTCTCTCTCACTCTTTCTGCCTCCCTCTCTTCTTTCTCCCTCTCTTTTTCTTTGTGTGTCTCTCACAGTCTCTATCTTACCATGCAAAACATCAACCCTATATACAGAAGCACAGGAGTATATTGTTATATTAATTTGTTCAATTTAAGACAAAAATGAGCCTCTTTTTTAAATCGAAGTTGATCCTCAGTTTGAAATTTCTTATCAACTCTAAGGAACTCTTATTGGTTAGAAACATTCAGGGAAAAAATTTATCTTTCTTATGGAACTCGTCTTGCCACGTGGAACTCTTCCGTTGAATGTTGTTACTGAATTAGCCAGTTAGTTCATTCCAACAATACATTTCTTATTTTTTTCCTCTGAACAGATCAACTTTCTTATATTGGCAGCTGACTTTTGGTACCACAGTGACATGTCTTAAGTGTATGTCCTACATGGATTGAGAGATATTGTATGTAATATATTAATATATTATTTTTCAGAGTCGTTCATTTGGGACTTTTTTAGTTTTATGGAATAGTAAAATTTGTAAAAGTTAAACAGGAGACCAAACTAATTTGCCAAATTTTTGTTTTGCCATATGAGGATATAAGAGCATTAAAGAATAAACTGTCGTCCATCATACCAACATTATATCAAAGAGGAAGTTAACATAATAACGACAACTAGGAAAGATTTAGAGTCGAGATTTTTAAATTGAGTAAGTTTAACTTAATAAAAATTTCATTTTATTTTTTAAATTATTTCTTCTCAAATAGGACTACGTCATGATCTGGCACCAGTACTGAGACAATTTCATCTCTTTATGAGACACATTTTGTTTGGTTTATCAGGATATATTAATTACAGAAGAACAGCCAATGAAGTGTTACCATGTCAACAGGGCTCATGGTCCAGTTTTATAAACTGCTGAGAGCGATGGCTGAAAATGAATTTTCTAATGAGCTCTTCCTCATAATAGTAGTTTTCTCCTCCAATAAAAAGTAACATGTTTATTTCTCTGTCAACTCTTAGTTTGCTTACTTCTGTGATGATACTCTGTAGATGGTGCCAGGGTCTGAAAAACAACACAACAATTACTAAAATGAAAACTGAAGAACAAAGTCGTTATTATATAAAAGGAATTATGTATATATCCCAGCTTAAGATGCTGCTGCTCTTGTTGGTATTCAGTTACAGGACTTGGGTTGACAGCAGCTATTACTTACCCTGTGCTTATCCAGCAAGCCTGTCTGTCTTCTTCTGAACTGTAGAGTTTGATGTGAAACAATATTTGTAAATGAACAATTAAATAATTGGTGCTTTCTGATTGTAGGGATCCCTCTTCCTACCTCCTAGAATTCGCTGATGTCACTGTTTTTTTCTAACCTTATGCCATAATTAAGAAATGTTTCAGAATATTCAATCTTTGGTTCTCCACCTCCAGCAATGAACTGTGCCCCTGATTTCTACACTTATGTCGTGATAGAATGATAGGTTTACAAAACATTGAAGTGTTCATCTTCTGGTGTTATGCACAAGTTTTACTTGGCTTTTATGGTTTGGGCTGGGATAGAGTGAAGTTAAAAACTACATTTAATGCTGTAGATTCAGAGAAAAGTTGAGATTCTTTCCCTTAAGGAGCACTTTAATTGTTTATTTACTTATGTGTGTATATTTGTGTGTGTGGGGGGGGACAGATAAACCTGCTTATGTTACCTTTTAAAGCAGTTTTAGATCATTTTTGCTCCTCTTTTTATTTGAGGCTACTGTCCCATTTTAGCCAGATTTCATCTACTTAAAATGCTAATTAGGTTGGAGGCTAGCACTTTAACAGCTGTCCATTGTCCAGCAGATGTGGCCCTGGTACCACATAAGTTTGAACTAAAGCCCTTCATAGAGCTGAAGCCATCTAAGGATTTTGTTCTCAGTAGAGGTTGGACTAGGATATAACAAAACAAAACAAAAACAAAAACAAAACTTCTCTGTCTCAGGCTTTGCTCTGAAAAAGAAGGAACATTTCCTCTGATAATTCATAACCATAGGTCTCTCACTTATGTTGATTTGTTGTTCCCATATGCAATAGCAATGCAATCATGAAGATTCAAAGTTAGGAAATTAATATTAGTGAATAAGAGAGGGTAGCACCTGAGGGTGACTGGCAGAAGCTTTTGCAAATTCTCTTTGGAATGAAACAATTAACACAGGCCCCTAGGTTTCCAACAGAGAAATCACAACTGAACTTGAACTTGAGCTTGTATGCCCAAGTAGTATGATTTTTGTCATATATAAAGCAAAATTTGGCAGAATTACAATGAAAAATTGGCAAAAAACACTAAAATAGTGGAAAGTTTGTCACATATTTTCATTCAATTCTTGTCTGGTTTGACTGCCCTTTACTAAAAAAAGTACAAGATTTAATCTAACAGTAAAGAAGCTTGGTCAAATGTACAGATATTTTACCTGTACCTAGCAATGACAGCATCCACATTATTCCCAAAAATATGCAAATAATTTTTTTAAGTTGCATATACATTATGCTATAAAACAAGTATCAATACATTTCTAAGATGGATTCTTAATTTAAATTAAAAATTATAAGTGAATTGTTATTTGAAAATGTAATTGAAAGTTTTAAAAGCACACTGAAAAATAATTCATCTACCAAAGAAAAGTCAAAATGGAAATTCGAAAATATTTTGAAGGAAATAACGAAAATATTTATGTCAAAATTTTTATGAGGCAGCCAAATTGGCGTTTGTCACTTTTAGTGTTTCTCTTTATAGGGGGTGAGGAGGATTGGAAATCAATGAGATATCCCATATGATTTAAGCAGTCAGAAAAGGAGAAAATAAAGGCAATCCAAAATAAGTATATAATAAAAAAGTAGAAACTAATAAACCTTTTCAGGACTGTGGGTTTGTATACTTTCTGATGAGAAATCCACAAAAGTTCCAGTTATTTTTATTCTGTATGCAATGTGTTGTTTATTCTCTAGGTGCTTTGAAGATTGACTTTTTCTTTGATGTTCAAGTTTCACTGTGACATGACTAGGTTTCATTGTATTCTCCTTGTGATTTGGTGTCTTGACTCTTATAAATTTTGTTTAAATTTATGTCTTTCACTAAATGTGGATTTTTGCCCACTACTTCTTCAAATATTTTTCTACTTGCCTTCCTTCTGGGCCTTTAACAACCCACATGATAGAAATTTGGATATTGTCCCATAAATCTCCGAAGCTCTTTTCATTTTTATCAACCCATCTCTTCTCTTTTCACATTAGGTATCTGATAGATCTATTGATCTATCTTTGTTCATGTCCTTAAGTTAATGATGCTTCTTCCCTACCAAGGCCTTTTCCTGTGTTGTTCCCTGTGCCAGGAATTCAAACCACCTTCCACCACCCTCTCCACGGAGTTAACTCCTGTACATCCTTCGGGTCTCATCTCAAGTGATGCTTTTTACAGCATGTCACCATAGTATTTCTTCTTAGTGTTTATGTCCCTTTATGATAATACATGTACTAGGTGATTATTTGATTAAATCCTGTAATTTCCATGAGATAAACTCCACCAGAACAGGCAGAGTTTAAATTTTCTGCCACTGTTCCTTAGCTTCTGGCACAAAGCAGGCATATAATAAATGTTGAGTATAAAACATATGGCTTTGTTCTTTCATGGTATTATCAGCCTATACACCTATGTTTACTGTAGACAAGGCAAATACTCATTTGCCTCTCTTTTTGACCTCTCCTTGATGAACTATAAAATTAAGAAATTGAATTAGATTTTACCCATTGATTTATTCAACACTGAAATGCCATTTAAAGAAAATCTATTATTGATTTAAAGGATGCTTTTAATAGAAAAAGGATAAAGATCATAGCTTTCGGTTTTCTATTTTCTTAATTGTAAAATCATAATGAAATGGAATAGAATATTGAATATCACTAAAACCTGCTTAATTCCCATGTTATATGTTGTAATTTCTATATGAGTTAGCACCCTTTTATAGTTTTTCTCATGTGCAAATAATTTTGTATAAAAGAGAATAATGGGTCTTCATAAATTCATCATTATACTTTCTACTCCTAAAAGAAAACATAAGAACTCAAAACCTTCGCTATACCCATTGTTTGATATCAAAGAGACGGCAAAAGCAACAGGAATGTATTTCAAAAGTTCTAAAGTATCTGCTCATTAATTTACCAAGCCTTCTTAAAGACTGTTATCAGAAGTATATAAGGAGTTATAAAATAGTTTGTATACCGTATCTAATAAAACTACACTCATTGAATTTATAGAAAATACTTATTTGTTGAATATTATTTAGTTTCTTGAACCTTTAAGTGTAGATTAAGGAATTATAATATGGAGAAAGACAAAAGTTAATGGAAAATAAGTTAAACTATTCTAAAGGAAAAGTCCCTTTCTGCTGGTTTCTGTAAATGCCAAGTAATCTTTCCATTGCATGGAAGTTTGCTGCAAATACATATGTTTTGCAGTTAACAAAGTGTGAATAAACCCTCTCAGAAATATTTGCTGGAGGGCCCCCAAATCCCTGCTGTGAACATCTAATCAAAATTCATGTTCTACTGACAATAGCTCAGTAATGTCAACTTCACTTAGAGGACAGGCCATTTACTTTATTATTTACTGAATTATGTTGTGATCTAAACCACTTTGTGATTCTGACTCTGCACAGTTGAAAAGATTGTGAATGTGTGTGATCAGTCTCAAGTGGCTCTGATCAGTAGTTTTCTAAGATGTCATATAATGTTGTCAGCAGTTACCTTCCTTAGTTTGAGTAAAACAAGATGATAGAATCTTTGTAAGCTAGTTGACTGTCCTTAGTATTTCTATGAGGGTAAGTATGTGCACACATTTAAGCAGACAGCTCCTCTTGTTGAACTCGACACAATGGTAGAAATGTTTATTTGCGTCCTGGAGAAATATGAGGGAAACAATGTTTTCAGCATAGACATTCCTGAAGGGAATCTGATATTTTGCAATTAACACATTTTCTTCAAACATAAGAAGAAGAAGCAGGTATATATAATCATTCTTTTTTTGGTCAGAAAATGAGATTTATTCGTTTCTTGGGTATTCATGAGTACAGCTATTTCCTGTGTGACCTTCTACAGTTATCTAAATTGTTAAAGTAAGAAAGTTAGATAAAGGTTACCCTGAAGAACAGAAAAATGAACTCTTTATCTACTGGGAGAGATTTTTAAAAAATAGAAGATTGTTCCACCTATACGTTAATGCTAATGTCATGATATTTTACATTACTGAAGCAATGCTAGTGGAGAATCCCAAGCAAGGTGATATTTTTTTTAACTTTCAGGTATCTTCGTCATTGCAATGGAAAATAAAATGCATACAACTAGTCATAAAATTGGCATAATTGGCCATAATACAGTGGCCACAAGAAGCTTATTTGGCACACACTGGTACAAAGCTTTATTAAATTTAAATAGCTTTTTTTTTTTTTTGAAAACTAACATTTGCATTGCAAACCTTGAAACTTAAAGGAAAACACAGCAGTATTATTTGAAAAGGTAATAATCTATTAAACATACATTAAGTAAAAACAGACTGGGTTTGGCCTCTTCAGTATTTTGTACTAATAAAATCATCAAGATTTGCAAATTTTGTTTTTTCTTACCTACATCAATTTCTACATTGATAAATATTTTGTTATTTGAGACCCATCTTTAGATTATTTTTATTAATTTTAATTTTGAGAAAGAATTTAGAAAGAAACATGATGCCAATTGTCAATAGTAATATCCATAAAATGAAGATTTAAGAAAAATGTTACAGTGATGCCTTAGCATTTCTTGAAAACTGTATCAGTAATTTCTGATAAAGTATCTTTAAAATTTTAATTGTAATTGATTTAACACAAGGCTGTAATTACAAGATTTTGGTAATTTAAAAATTCTTTTTTACTGTAAGCTTTTTATTAATTTGAATTAAGTGGGTTGGAGTAAGTAAAATATCTGTACGTTAAATAGCTTTTAAAAAGATATTCACATATTCACATTTAGGTAGGTAGTTTTTCTTTTTCTTTTCTTTTCTTTTCTTTTCTTTTTTTTTTTTTTTGAGATGGAGTTTCGCTCTTGTTGCCCAGGCTGGAGTGCAATGGCGTGATCTTGGCTCACCCCAACCTCTGCCTCTCGGGTTCCGACGATTCTCCTGCCCTAGCCTCCTGAGCAGCTGAGATAACAGGCATGTACCACTACGCCTGGCTAATTTTGTATTTTTAGTAGAGATGAGGTTTATCCATGTTGGTCAGGCTGGTCTCAAACTCCCAACCTCAGATGATCCGCCCACCTTGGCCTCCCAAAGTGCTGGGATTACAGGCGTGAGCCACTGCGCCCAGCCTAGGTAGGCAGTTTTTATATTAATTACATACAAAAATTATTTATAACTTTATTATCCAAAAACTAATGAGGATGACAGAGCTAACATAGTAGCTCTTGAAAAATGAATAAAGTGAAACAAAATGTGTAAACATATTTAAATTTTGAACAAAGATACATTTTTTCCCAGCTTACAAAGTAATTTAATAAATCCCAACAAAAATTTGCTGCTTTTCTTCATTCTTTTCTCCTTCCTTCCTTCCTTCCTTCCTTCCTTCCTTCCTTCCTTCCTTCCCTCCCTCACTCCCTCCCTCCCTCCCTTTTTCCTTATCTTTCTTTCCTTCTTTTCTTAGTTTCTTTTAAAATATAGTATCTATTTAACAATTGGAAAATAAAAGTTGTATATATTTATCTTGTAAAACATGTTTTGAAACATGTATAGATTGTGGGATGACTAAATTGAGCTAATTAACATATGCATTGCTTCACATACTTTTTGTAATGAGAATACTAAAAACGTACTATCTTAGCAATTTTCAAGAATGTAATACCCTTTTTAACTGTACTCACCAAATCGTACATTGTATATTTTTAACTTATTCCTCCTAAGGGAAATTTTGTATCCTTTAAACAACATTCCCCAATCCCTATCCCCCACCCTAGCCCCTGGTAACCACCATTCTACTCTCTACTTCTGTTTGTTCAACTTTTATAAAGTTCACATATAAATGAGATCATGAAGAATTTATCTTTCTTTACCTGGCTTATTGCACTTATGTCCTCCAGCTTCATCCATGTTTTTGCGAGTGACACAATTTCCTTCTTTATTAATGCTGCATGTATTTGGTTGTGTATACATACCACATTTTCTTTATCCATTCATCTGTTGATGGGCACTGGTTGATTCTATATCTTGGCTAGTGTGAATAAGATTGCAATGAACATGAGAGTATAGATATTTTTTCAACATTATGATTTCATTTCCTTGGAATATATACCCAGTAGTAGGATGGCTGGATCATATGGTAGTTCTATTTTTGATTTTTTGAGGATCCTCCATATTTTTTATAATAGCTGTATGAATTTACATTCCTACCAACAGTGTGCAAAGGTTTTTTTTTCCTCCACATCTTCTCAAATGCCTTTTATATTTTAAAAATAATAGCCAGTATAATAGGTATGGGATGACGTAACATTGTGGTTTAAAATTGCTTTCATCTGATGATTAGCGATTTTGAGCATTATCCTGATATTCATATTGGCTGTTTGTATGTCTGCTTTGAAAAATGTCTGTTCAAATCCTTTGCTCATGATTTTTCTACTATTGAGTTGAGTTCTTTATATATTTTGGATATTAACCCCTTTAATATATGCATGGTTTGCAAATATTTTCTCTCATTCCATAGATTCTTTCTTTACTCTGTCAATTGTTTCCTTGGCTGTGCAGAATCTTTTCAGTTAGGTATAATTCCATCTGTCTATTTCTGCTTTTGTTTCCTGTGTTTTGGGCATATATCAAAAAATCATTGTCTAGACTAATGTCATAAAACTTTTCCTTATGTTTTTCTCTTGCAGTTTTATAGTATTAGGTCTTACGTGTAAGTCTTTAATAATTTGGTGTTAATTTTTGTATATGGTATGTGCCTTACTCTATTTTGTGTTGCTATAACGGAATACCAAAGACTGGGTAATTTATGAAGAATAGAAATTTATTTCTTACAGTTCTGGAGGTTAGGAAATCTAAGGTCAAGGAGCCTGCATCTGGTGAAGGCCCTCTTGCTGCATCATTTCATGGTGAAAGGTGGAAGTGCAAGAGAGCATGAAAAAGCAAGAGAGCAAGGAGGGGCCTAACTTGCTTCTTATAACAATTCACTTTGTGATAAGTAACCCACTCCCATGATAATATCATTAATCTACTCATGAGGGCAGAGCCCTCATGACCTAGTTACCTCTGAAAAGCCCCACCTCAACACTGTTGCATTGGGGATTAAGTTTCTAACGTATGAGCTTTGGAAGACACATTTAAGCAACAGCAGTGTGAGATATGGGCCTACTTTTATTCTTCTGCATGTGGATATCAAGTTGTCCCAATACCATTTCCTTTCTCCATTATGCGTTCTTGGCACCTTTATTAAAAATCAATTGGCTTTAAATGTGTGAATTTACTTTTGGGTTATCTGTTCTGTTCTATTGGTCTGTGTGTCTGTTTTTATTACCAGTACCATACTGTTTTGATTACTACAACTTTGTAGTGTGTTTTGAAGTCAGATAGTGTGAGGACTCCAGATTTGGTTTTGCTCAAGATCGCTTTGGCTATTTTGCATCTTTTGTGGTATCATACAAATTTTAGGAATTTTTTTCTATTTATGTGAAAGTGTCATTGGAATTTTATTAGGGATTACATTGAATCTGTAGATTGCTTTGGGTACTATGAATATTTTAACAATATTCTCTCAAATCATGAACATAGGATTTCATTTATTTGTGTCATCAATTATGTCTTTCATCAATGATTTATTTTACTAAAGAAGCAGTAAATCTCGAAGAGCTGTAAACTTGTGACAGCTCTTTGTTTTTGCAGATACCAATAAAGGCTTCTTAATCCTTTTAGCTGAAAATCTTGCCAAAATTTCAGAGCTTTAATATACAATCCTGACATAGTGGAGAGATGTACATCTAATATCTTAGCACATCACAACAAACAGTATCTCCTTTACATAAGCTAATAATTGCAGGAGGAACATGCACATGTGCATATGTGAATGAATATATGTGTGTGTAGGGGGAGAATAGGTTGGTAGGTAGAGGAATTTTTAACACTGTAGGGTAAATTAGACAAATATAGAGATGTGACCGACTTGTAGCTAATATCACCAACCTGTATTCCTCTCTTGGCCTTTCTCTGCTGGCATAGCTGGCTTCCTATTGTAAAGTTTGAATGTGCTACAGACTTGCTTTTCCAGCTTCCCTGGAATCTAGAGATTTGGACTATAAACCCCATCTATAAAACAAGAGCTAAGGGAAAGTCTTTTGTAAGGCTTTCAGGAAAGTTATTTCTCCATAAATACAGAGATTAACAGAATAAAACAGTCTTTGCTTGACATGGCAGTGCATAAACATGAAGCTGGAGACTTCTGAAGTCATATTGCAAACAACAGAGAGATAGAATTACCATGACATGGATGACAAAGGGTAAAATTGGGAACTGCTAACATGGGTCATGATGATACCTTTTTGACTCAGAACCAAATGGAAAAGCACTGCCTCTGGAATTTTTTGTATATGAAATTTTAAGTGTATAAGAATTTTCAAGTTGGATATTATGTTAATTATAGTAAAATCATATTAACTGACAAGTGATCAATTATTGTGTTATATAGTACAATATCATTATATTATATATGTATGTATTTTATATGGTATAGTGTAAATCAATTTCTGAAAAATTTAGAACGATGGAAATGAAAAGAGTGAAACTTAATAGTATTTTCAACTGATAATACATTTTAAAATTAGGAAGTTAGTAGAATTGGGGGGGATACAATCAAATACTTGTGAAATTTTCTTGTTTTATCACATGCCCACGACCTGAAATTGTGTAATCATGTAGTCGTATTTTTAAGAAAACACAGTAAAACATAGGATCTTTCTACTTTCTGTTCTACAATTTCAAACTAAAGTTTATTCACATATTCAGTGATTTTTAAGCAATATCTTTATTTTTTAAGTAACATGGGGTACTTATAACTCTTTGCCCTGATGAGATTCTTTGGCTGTGTTAGAATATTTTTGTAATAAGTGAAACAGTTTTGCATAGTTATGCCAGAAACCTATGTATAAAATACTGTTGACATGTTTTGGAATATAAAATTATTTCTATCATGTTCTGATCTGAATAACATTATTGTACTTTTTGGAGTGTGAAATAAATATACAACTGTAATGAAATGCATAATTTTAAAATTATTGTTAAAATATAGTTATGTGTATGTTTAAATATTAATTAAATTCTAAGTAATCAAAACTTAACATTTCATTTGCTATTTTTACATATTAAAAATGTCTTTGGACTCTTCCCTTGACCTGTTCCACTCAGTTTATGAATATAAATTACAAGGATATCAGAGACTAGGACTCACTATAAACAGATAAATGCTACTAGTAATTCAAAGCACACATTTTATTTTTGGTGACTGGGATTCTACCTTCATATATAAAGGACAGCACATTTATTCATATAAATTTTGAATATATAAACATAATAAAATGTTACTGAATATATTGTTATTATTTGACAATTATTTATAGAGGAGTATTTGGGAGATATATACAATCATATACACCATTTGTCCGGTTGCATTACATTTTAAGAGACCATTTTGATTTATATTCCAAGCTTTTATTTGCATGCGATCTGTTACAGATGGCCTCTAGCCATACTTATCAAGAGCTAAGCATTCTCAGCTCTTGTAATTATGGTAAATGAATATCAATCAATCTGTTTTGCCACTTTATATAGACCATAATTCCAGATGGAAGCTTGCTGTTTATAAATCTGAATTCCTGCCAAAACAGAGATGTTGAAATTCATTTGGATACTCTCTATATGCAATATATCTAATACATATATATGTGCGCACATGTGTGTGTATGTATATGTAGGTATAAAATAAGTAATATATATAAAATAATATGTTATATATAACAAGCTTTATATATATATATATATATATATATATGCATATATATAACTTTCTCTACTATTGGAATTGTAACTTTAAAACAGAACAATGGTCCAGTATGAAGTTTAGATGGAAACCTCATGATGTCATAGCAACCTGCAAAATAGATGTTTAAAATGAATCTCCAAGTCCATAGGGCACTGCCAGTATGACTCCTTTGGATTCAAATAACTCAGCCTTATGGGAATTAAAAAATATGTATTTATTTTGCAAATGAGGAATCAAAATAAAGTAAATATTTTGAACTCAGCTTAAAATGGCTTAGATTATTTTTTCAGATTGAATTGTTTCTAAACTAGAATACATTAATTTAAAATATACTATGTGGAATATAGTCTTAAAATGTGCTATTACATATAATGGAATAAGCTTATATGTATAACTTCGTAAAAATTAACTTTTTCATTAATAGGGATTCTTTGATTTTGCTCACTAATACATTTCTTGTTCTAGAATAGGGCCTTTTATATAGTAAACACCCAATCAATTTTTGCTGAATAAATTAACTTTGAAAGTCAAACTGCTTGCTACGTTTTGAGTGTATTCATGAGAATTCGTGTGTTAGAAATTTGGTCCCCAGTGTGGCAGTGTTCAGAGGAGGGGCCTTTAAGTTGGATTGGGTCATTAAGAGGTATTAATGCTGCTCTTGTGGAACTGGTGAATTCTTAGGGAGTGAGCAAGTATCACTCTTTTTTTTTTTTTAATTATACTTTAAGTTCTAGGGTACATGTGCATAACGTGCAGGTTTGTTACAGATGTATACTTGTGCCATGTTGCTGTGCTGCACCCATCAACTCGTCAGCACTCATCAACTTGTCATTTACATCAGGTATAACTCCCAATGCAATCCCTCCCCCCTCCCCCCTCCCCATGATAGGCCCCGGTGTGTGATGTTCCCCTTCCCGAGTCCAAGTGATCTCATTGTTCAGTTCCCACCTATGAGTGAGAACATGCGGTGTTTGGTTTTCTGTTCTTGTGATAGTTTGCTAAGAATGATGGTTTCCAGCTGCATCCATGTCCCTACAAAGGACACGAACTCATCCTTTTTTATGGCTGCATAGTATTCCATGGTGTATATGTGCCACATTTTCTTAATCTAGTCTGTCACTGATGGACATTTGGGTTGATTCCAAGTCTTTGCTATTGTGAATAGTGCCGCAATAAACATACGTGTGCATGTGTCTTTATAGCAGCATGATTTATAATCCTTTGGGTATATACCCAGTAATGGGATGGCTGGGTCATATGGTACATCTAGTTCTAGATCCTTGAGGAATCGCCATACTGTTTTCCATAATGGTTGAACTAGGGGAATTAGCTCAAGTGGTAGAGCACTTGCTTGGCTTAAGCAAGTATCACTCTTGCTGGACTGCAAGAGTTACTATGAGATCAGGTGGTTATTAATATAAACTGAGACTGCCCCTCATGTTTTGCCTCTTTTGCATGCATTCACTTGCCCTTCCACTTTTGTGCCATTTTATGATGCAGCACAAGGCCCTAATCCAGCGCTGGCCAGATGCAGCCACCTCATCTTGGACTTTCCAGCTTCCACAACCACAAGCCAAATAAACCTCTTTGCTTTATAAATTATCTGGTCTCAGGTATTCTCTTACAGAAACAGAGAACAGACTAAGACATTGCCATTATTCAAGGTTCTTGGAAATCTTTGATAGAAGTTAATATAGTGGAAATATAGCTCATTTTACCTTTAATCTCCCCGAGTCTATTTTTTAAAAAAGTATCAATATTATTATAAAACCTTGAGGTCAGGTACCTTGGGTTCATATGTTAATTTTGTATAGGTAAGAATATTCATTTGGGTCTAAATACAGATAGTCCTCAAATTATGATGGACTTACGATGGTTTGACTATGGCTTTTGAACTATGCAATGTTGAGAAAATTAAACACATTCAGTAGAAACTTACTTCAGATTTTGAATTGATGTTTTCCTGGTTTAGTTTTATGTGATATAATACTCTCTTGGGGT
This sequence comes from Theropithecus gelada, assembly GCF_003255815.1. Taxonomy (NCBI): domain Eukaryota; kingdom Metazoa; phylum Chordata; class Mammalia; order Primates; family Cercopithecidae; genus Theropithecus; species Theropithecus gelada. The sequence goes on along the minus strand of NC_037686.1, from coordinate 26,231,406 downwards.
GGTGGGCAGTGACAAAGGGTCATTCTAGTTTTCACTCTTGGTACAGTATTCAATACATTACTTTAGGTATTCATATTTTATTATAAAATAGGATTCTATCAGATGATTTTGCACAACTGTAGGCTAATATAAGTGTTCTGAGCAGATTTAACGTAGGCTAGGCCAAGCTATGGTGCTTAGTACGTTAGGTGTACTGTGTTAAATACTGTATTGTCTGCTACAGTATTTTCAACTTACAATGGGTTTATTGGGCTATAGCCCCACTATAAGTTGAGGAATATCTGCAATATATACATTTATCAATATGTGAAATTACTAAAAATTTAAGCAATAGCTAACTCTGGCATTATATCTTAGACACCTCTGAGACTGAACTGAGGCATATCTCCTTCAATTCTTTCATTTTTTTTTACTCCAGCCCTAGCATATATTCAACAATTATTTGAGTGGCAAGTGTATATGAGACATTATACTGTATCCAGTTAATGACAAAAAGATGAATGACTTTTCATACTCTTAAAACACCTGTAATTAACATGGAGATATAGTATCTACAAAAATAACTACAGTACTTGACATCATGTGTAATTAGGACATTGCATGCATATTAAAGCACAGTGAGATACCACTACCTACTGATTAGAATGGTGAAAATCCAAATCTCTGACAGTACCAAATATTGGTGAGGATGTGGAGCAATAGAACTCTCATCAATGGTGGTGGAAATGCAAAATAGTACAGCCACTTTGGAAGACAGCTTCATGGTTTTTAAAACAAAACTAAAAATATTCTTTTTTTTTTTTTTAATTTATTTANAGATCCTTGAGGAATCGCCATACTGTTTTCCATAATGGTTGAACTAGTTTACAATCCCACCAACAGTGTAAAAGTGTTCCTATTTCTCCACATCCTCTCCAGCACCTGTTGTTTCCTGACTTTTGAATGATCGCCATTCTAAATGGTGTGAGATGGTATCTCATTGTGGTTTTGATTTGCATTTCTCTGATGGCCAGTGATGATGAGCATTTTTTCATGTGTTTGTTGGCTGTATGAATGTCTTCTTTTGAGAAATGTCTATTCATATCCTTTGCCCACTTTTTGATGGGGTTGTTTGTTTTTTTCTTGTAAATTTGTTGGAGTTCTTTGTAGGTTCTGGATATTAGCCCTTTGTCAGATGAGTAGATTGCAAAAATTTTCTCCCATTCTGTAGGTTGCCTGTTCACTCTGATGGTAGTTTCTTTTGCTGTGCAGAAGCTCTTTAGTTTAATGAGATCCCATTTGTCAATTTTGGCTTTTGCTGCCGTTGCTTTTGGTGTTTTAGACATGAAGTCTTTGCCCATGCCTATGTCCTGAATGGTACTACCTAGGTTTTCCTCTAGGATTTTTATGGTATTAGGTCTAACAAGACAAGAACCACATGATTATTTCAATAGATGCAGAAAAGGCTTTTGACAAAATTCAACAGCCCTTCATGCTAAAAACGCTCAATAAATTCGGTATTGATGGAACGTACCTCAAAATAATAAGAGCTATTTATGACAAACCCACAGCCAATATCATACTGAATGGGCAAAAACTGGAAAAATTCCCTTTGAAAACTGGCACAAGACAGGGATGCCCTCTCTCACCACTCCTATTCAACATAGTGTTGGAAGTTCTGGCTAGGGCAATCAGGCAAGAGAAAGAAATCAAGGGTATTCAGTTAGGAAAAGAAGAAGTCAAATTGTCCCTCTTTGCAGATGACATGATTGTATATTTAGAAAACCCCATTGTCTCAGCCCAAAATCTCCTTAAGCTGATAAGCAACTTCAGCAAAGTCTCAGGATACAAAATTAATGTGCAAAAATCACAAGCATTCTTATACACTAGTAACAGACAAACAGAGAGCCAAATCATGAATGAACTTTCATTCACAATTGCTTCAAAGAGAATAAAATACTTAGGAATCCAACTTACAAGGGATGTAAAGGACCTCTTCAAGGAGAACTACAAACCACTGCTCAGTGAAATAAAAGAGGACACAAACAAATGGAAGAACATACCATGCTCATGGATAGGAAGAATCAATATCGTGAAAATGGCCATACTGCCCAAGGTAATTTATAGATTCAATGCCATCCCCATCAAGCTACCAATGAGTTTCTTCACAGAATTGGAAAAAACTGCTTTAAAGTTCATATGGAACCAAAAAAGAGCCCGCATCTCCAAGACAATCCTAAGTCAAAAGAACAAAGCTGGAGGCATCACGCTACCTGACTTCAAACTATACTACAAGGCTACAGTAACCAAAACAGCATGGTACTGGTACCAAAACAGAGATATAGACCAATGGAACAGAACAGAGTCCTCAGAAATAATACCACACATCTACAGCCATCTGATCTTTGACAAACCTGAGAGAAACAAGAAATGGGGAAAGGATTCCCTATTTAATAAATGGTGCTGGGAAAATTGGCTAGCCATAAGTAGAAAGCTGAAACTGGATCCTTTCCTTACTCCTTATACGAAAATTAATTCAAGATGGATTAAAAATATTCTTAACACACAATCCTGCAATCAAACTCTTTGGTATTTACACAAGGGAGTTGAAAACATAGGTCTACATAAAACCTGCAAAAAATTTTTAAATAATTTTTAAAACCTAAAAATAACAAGTTCTTCATTAGGTGATTGGCTAAATAAACTGGTATAGCCAGACAATGAAATATTTTAGCATTAAAAAGAAGTGGACTATCAAACTATGAAAAGACAAGGAGAACCTTAAATGCATATTACTAAGTGAAAAAATCTAAGCTGAAAAGGTTACATGATGTATGATTCCAATTATCTGACACTCTGGAAAAGGCAAAATATAGAAACAGAAAAAGTATCAGTGTAAGCAGGAGGGAGGGATGAATAGGCAGAGCACAGGGGAATTTTAGGGCAATAAAACTATTCTGTATTATATTACAATGGTGGATACATGTTATTTGTCACAACCTATAAAATTGAGAACACCAAGAGTAAACCCCAATGTAAACTATAAGTTCACTCTGGGTGATAATGATTGCCAAGGGAGATTAATCAATTGTGACAAAAGTACCACTCTGGTGCAGGATATTGAAAGTAGGGGAGGCTATGCATATGTTAGGATACAGCATATATGGGAAATCTCTTTACTTTCTATCCAGTTTTGCTGTGAACCTGCTATCCAGTTTTGCTGTGAACTTATAACTTCACTAAAAATAAAGTTTTTGGTTTTTTTTGTTTTTTTTTTTAAAGCTACAATATGAAGAGATTTTGCAGAGTGCCAACAAACACATTCCCATGTGTTTGGGAATTTATAAAAGGCAGTTTATTGGTTCTGGTTAAGGAAAATTTTACGAAAGATTTAACCATGATATAAGGCTAATATTTTATTATGGGTAAGAGTTAAATATTGCATATGAGATAAATGGCAGTGGCAAAAAATTTGGCAGGTATAGCACTCTCAAAATGCTTTTCTGTGGAATGGCACAAGTTTCATTGGACCAAAAAGCAGAGAGCAATTGGTGGATAATGGAAGCTAAGATTTAGAAAGTAGACTTGTGTAATTTTACAGCTAGAATGTTTGATGTGTTCACTCCTCATTTTACACACATAAGGAAGGAGGATTACAGGTAGGATAACACAATTAGTTATGGATATTTGTCACCTGATTCCTAGTTCTAAATTGTATTACTTTATGCTTTTTAGTAATTACACAAGTTCCTAGAACTTTAAAATAAGAAATTTAAACTTTATTTAATTGGCCATCAGTTTTTGTTGTTGTTGTTTGTTTTTTGTTTTGTTTTGTTTTGTTTTGTTTTCTTATGTTGGACAGTAGCAAAATAGAACATGATCTTCAAATCAATATGGTAGAAGTGAGCAGAATGGATTATGGAGAAAGTGGAGATACCCAAACATGGAGAACATTCATATTTTGATAGTTCAGACCTGAGCTAAATAATACATTTTATTATTAAATGGATCATTTTTGTCACCAAACACCAAAAAGATTCCAAGAACAAAGTGATGTATTTCAGAACGAAAGATACCATTACCACAACAAGCTTGATGACTTCTCCAGAAGTTATAAAGCCTAATTTTAAACCTAATCACTAAAATGAAGTAAGAAAAAAATTCCTGTATCAGAGGACTATGAACTGTCATATTAGGCACACAGCATGAAGAAAAATTGCTATTGCATGTATGTTCTAGATATTATGGGTCTTTTGATATAAAGTAAAAGGGCCTCATGACAATTATTCTTATCTCCTTGGTGAAGTAGGAGATAAGTCATGATTTGGGTAGACTGATAATGTTCTTAGAAAGTAGTATTGTATTTAAGCCTTATTCTTGAAAAGAAAGGGGCAAAGCTCATGCACTCTATAAAGTGAAAGAAAGTGCAAAATAACTTGGGGCTTGAATGGAACTTAATGAGAAACAAGAGATTTTCATGGAACACAATTGAAAAGAGTAGAGTTGGGTCTGACAAGAGCTGAAAAGCTTGTCTTTATTCCCCTTTGTGAAATTGTATGGTGGCTTGGAAATTCTTCCCTTTGTATAATTGTTAAAATTTTCTCTCTGAATTTTACCTTGAAAAAAAAATAAGCCTTTTTGCAAATTATCTGCCCATTGTAAAAAATTCAGGTTCCCTAAGCTCAGAGTTTCTTTCCTGTAACACCACCTCATGATGTGTGCAGATGTCATCTGACCTTCTTCCTGTTGCTTTGTGAGAAGTGGGGTGCGGAGAAGTATGAAAATCCCGATCCTTTGGCTATTGCTATTGCTAGAAGTAATCCATGGACTTTTATTTCTGATTAGAAGTCCTGTGTGTTCTGCCAGAATCCGTGAAACTGTAGCAGGCTAAATTATTAGCTTACAAGTAGGGCACAATCTCAGCTCCTTCACAATTCTTGACAGTTTTCAGATTAGAACATCAACATTGCTTTAGTGGTTGACCATGGGAATCTAGTGTAATGAAGCAAGTGAAGCTTACAGAATACTGATAAATGGAACCATGAGAGAGGAGGAAGTAACTGAAAGCCTTAACTAGGGACAAGATAGAGTGTAAGTGTAGTGCGAGGATAAGATGACAGGTAAGAAAATTTTGAGTCCCTAATCTGAGGTCCTATTTAGCCTCCACAGGTTTCTGCTGACTGCGTCTGGATTCCAACTTCTGGTTACCCAAATTTCAGTTTCACCCATTTGTTACTTGTATGTCTTCTTCACCACTTACTTTATATAAACCCTATTTTTAAGCGGTTTATTTTCATAAGTTGTTTGAGAGTAGACAGTTTGATTGCTCCCACATGTCAGCTGGAAGTGCCCTTCCTGTCACATCCAAATGAGATTGGTTTCAGCCTCCATTCTGAAATTTGAAAAGTCAAATGCTATCCCCTAATGTTTTGTGAATTCATAAGGAGCTTTTATTTCCATATCACCTTTGGATCTGAACCCCCACCTTCTCAGAATTCTTGCTGTTCACTCTGTCCCTTGTGGATCTTCCTTTGTCATCAAACTAGTATCAACACAGAACTCAGTCCCTTCCTTGACTTCTTTTCTGTCACAACCCCTCCCACTTTCCAACTCCATGTTCTTTTTCTTTGCTGTAGGTCTTCCTAATGTTGTGGAAGAATGTCAGAGTAATGGCAACAACTTATTAGTTATCCCTTGGAAATGCTCTTTGACTCTTTTTCATGTTGCTTTTCCATATCCCATTATATTACTACCTTTGAAATTGACTCATCCTTCTTAGAAACATAACTGTATCATGCTATTATATATAAAATATTATATTACATGACATAATATGCAGTTATTATGGTATTATGGTAACAATGATATAAATAATTTTCTTATTTAGGTAAATCCAGTACATACTCAGAATTAGCACTGAGCCTGTTTGCAGTTTCAATTTGGCTGAAGCTTTGAACTTACTTTGCAGGGCCATTTTGTTCAATGTTTAGATAAAAATCAATTTTAAGCTCTGAGTGTGTGTGAGTGTAAGTGTATGTGTCAATATATGCTTTGGGATGGGGTTCATTTGCATAGTTAATTTTATTTCATTCATTTCATATCCTATCAGTTGCATTTTTGTTTTTATCTCTATACATTTTTATTTCTATTTTATTTACATATTTATTTACATAGAATAAAATTCTCTTTGTTATATACAGTTCTATGGGTTTTGACAAATGCTTAGAATTATACATCTACCACCACAACCATAACATGGAACAGTTCCATTGTCTCTGAAATTCCCTCATTCTTCCTTTTTGTATACAGCTCCTCTAACCACTGGTGGGTTCTCTTGTCTCTATTTTGCCTTTTCCAGAAAGTTGTATGAGTGGAATTGTGGAACATATAGACTTTTGAGTCTGGCTTCTTTCATTTAGCCAAAGGCAGTGGAGATGGTATGTGAATCAATAGTTTGTTCATTTTACTTGCTAAATATTATTTCTTTGTAGGGATATATCACAATTTACCCATTTACTTATTGATGGACATCTGACTGATTTCCATTTCTGGCAATTATGAATAGAGCTGCTACAATTGCATACAAATTTTTATGTGAATGTAAGTTTTCATTTTCTTGTTTAACTTTATAACAAATTGCCAAGCTGTTTTCAAAAGTCATGGTACCCAGTCTACATTCACACTAGCATTGGATAGTGTGTCAGTTGCTCTACTCTTCACTGGCATTTGACATTGTCAGGGTTTTTATACCTCCATTATAATAGTGTGTAGTGATATCTTGAAGTTTTAATTTGCATTTTCTCATGAATAGGGCTATTGAACACCTTTTCCTATGCTTATTTGCATATATGCATTTTATTTGGTGAGGTGTTTGTTCAGATCTTTGCCCACTTATTAAAATGGCTTGCTTGTTTATTATTGAATTTTGAGAATTATTTTTGTGTTCTAAATACAGGTCCTTTGTCAGAAATGTGATTTGCAAATATTTCCTTCTACTCTGTGACTTATTTTCACATTTTTAAAATTGTGTGTTTCACAGAGCAGAAGTTTCTTTGCTAATATACAATTTATCCATTTTTCTTCCACAAATCATATTTTTGTGTCACACTGAAGGATGCTTTGCTTAAACCATGGTTAAACAGATATTATTCTATGTTTAATACTAAAATATTCTGTAGTTTTATGTTTTAAATTTACTCTGTAGTTCATTTTGAGTTAACAAAGTGTGAAGAATGGGTCAAATTTCATGTACTTTTTGGTAAATGAATGTCTAATAATTTCTATTAGCCATTTTAATTTTATCTATTTTTAATTTATCCACTAAATTCATTTAACTAATTTTGGATTATAGAGTTAATGCAATTTTTTTTAAATGAAAGAAGAAGTTTAATTTTTTTTTTTTTTAAATCCTTATTCTCACTACCCAAAGTTACTCGCTATAAACATTTTGGAGCATATCTTTTCAGGCTGTATTCCTCCTGCATTCAGTTTATAATAAATCAGTGAAGATATGAAACTATTCACAAATGTATCAATGTGTGTATATTTTATTGGTTTTAAATATATTCACAAGGCTGTGCAACCATCACTACTATATAGTTGTAGAATGTTTTCATCATTCCAGAAAAAAATCATTCACACCTGCTAGCATTCACTCCTTATTTTCCTGTCCTTCCAGCACCTAACAACTATTCAACTTTCTATCTTAATGGGATTTGCTTATTCTGAATATTTTATATAAAGGTATTGATACAATATGGGAACTTTATATCTGGTTTCTTTCATTTAGCATGTTCTCAAGTTTCAGACATGTTATAGTGTGCATCAGTATGTCATTCTTTTTATGGATGAATATTCCATTATACAGATATGCCAAATTTTGTTAATCCATTTATTAGTTGATAGACAATTGAGTTGTTTCCATTTTTCAGCTATTACAAATAATGCTGCTATGAACATTTGTGTATAAGTTTTTGTGCTGATATATATTTTTTTGTTTTCTTGGATATAAACCCAGGAGTGGAATTGTTGGGTCATATGGTAAGTTTATGCTTAACTTTTTGGAGAACTGCCAAACTCTTTTCAAGGTAGCGGTACCATTTAAATCCCCAGAGCAACGTATGAGGTTCCCATTTCTCCACATTCTAACATGCTAACATTTGTTATTTTCTTTTTGTCTTTTCATTACAGCCAACCTAATGGACGTGAAGTAGCATCTCATTGTGGTTTTGATTTGCATTTCCCTAATGACTAATGATGTTATGCATAATTTCATGTGTTTATTGGATGTTTGTATTGTCTTTGGAGAAATGTTTATTCAAACACTTAGCCCACTTCAATTTTTTTTTCAGTGTTGAGCTGCAAGAGTTCTTTATGTAATCTAGAATTAGACCCTTCTCAAATATATAATGAACAAATATTTTCTTCCCCTCTGTGGGTTGGCTTGTGACTTCTTTGATAGTGTTCTTTGATATGCAAAAGTTTTTAATTTTGATGAAGTCTCACTTATCTGTTTTTCTTTGGCTGCTTATACTATATATGTCATATTTTAAAAACTCTTACTTAAAACAAGGTCATAAAGATGTGTACTTCTGTTTTTTTTTTCTAAGATTGTTACAGCTTTAGCGCTTGCATTTAGGTGGTTGATCCATTTTGAGTTGATTTGTGGATATATGACATAGGTCTTCAAATTCATTTTTAATATGTGCCTATCTAGTAGTCACAGCACCATTTGTGGACAAGACTATTATTTACCTGAGTGAATTGTCTTGGCACCCTTGTCAAAAATTATTTTACATAACTATATGTGTTTATTTTTGGATGCTAAATTACATTCCATTGATCCACATGCCTGTCTTTGTTCCAATACCATGCTGCTTTGATTATTGTATCTTTGCAATAAGTTTTGAAATTTGATAGCGTGAGTTCTCCAACTTTATTCTTTTCAGATTGTGTGAGCTTTTCTGGATTCATTGCATTTCCATATGAAATTTAGAATCAGCCTGCCAATTTTTGGCCTCCTTCCGAAAAAAGACATTTGGAATTTTGAGAGGGATTTTGTTGAATCTGTAGATAATTTATAGAGTATTGCCATCACAAAAATATTGTCTTACAACCTACAAACTTGGAATATATTTTCATTATTTTAATCTTAATTTATTTCAAAAATGTTTTGAAAGTTTACAGTGTACAAGTCATTTATTTTGTTAAATTTATTTTTGCATATTTTATTTTTAATGGTATAAAATGGATTGCTGTCTTAGTTTCATTTCAGATTTTTCATTGCTAGTATATAAAATGAAACACTTAAAAATATTGACATTTATTAATTCTATTAGTGTTTCAGTAGATTCCTTAGGATTTTCTCTGTACAAGATCATGCCATGCAAATATAGTTATATACTTCCTCTTTTTTCAACATGGATGGTTTTATTTTTCTTGCCTAATTGTCTTAGCTAGAATCTCCACTATAGTGTTGAATAGGAGTGACAGAAGCATACACTCTTGTCTCCTTCCTGATCTAGGGGGATACTTTGCTTAATGTTACTTGTTGGTTTTTTGTAGATCCCCTTAATCAAGTGGAGGACGTTGCTTTAAGTCCCCAGTTTGTTGAGCTTTTTTGTCATGGAAGCATGTTGGATTTTTCCCAAATACTTTTTCTGCATTTCTTTAGATAATCATGTGTTTTTACTTTATTTTATGAGATATTACATTGCTAATTTTTATCTGTTCAATCAGCTTTGCATTTATCCATATGAGATACATTTCATATGGTGGTAGCATATGCTTTTGTATATGTTGCCGGATTTCGTATGCTAATATTTTTTGAAGATGTTTGGGTCTATACTAATAAAGGACATTGTTCTGTAATTTTTTTTTCCTGTGAAATCATTGCATGATTTTGGGATAAGGCTAATACTTGCCTTATAGAATTCATTGGTAGGTGTTTCCTCTCCCTCTTCTAATTTTTGGAAGACTATGTCAAGAGAAGATATTAATTCTTTTTAAAATATTTGATAAAATTAACCAGTGAAGCCATGTGGTCTTGGGCTTTCTTTGTAGAAAGTTTTTTTTTCAATCTGTTTAATCATAATAGGTTTGTCCTTTTTTTTTTTTACTTTTTCTTGAGTGATTGCCTTACTCCATTTGGGGTGCTAAAACAAAATACCATAAACTGGGTAGTTTATAAACAAATGAAATACATATCTTACAGTTCTGAAGGCTGGGAAATCCTGGATGAAAGCACTGGAAGATTTAATTTCTGATAGGAGCCTGCTTTCTGGTGCACAGAGAGTGTCTTCTTGCCGTGTACTCATATGGCAAAAGATACCCCCCATCCTAATACCATCACAATGGTGATTTGGTTTCAATATATGAGTTTTGGGGAACACAAACATTTAGGCCATAGCAATTAGTTTTGTTAGTTTGTGCCTTTCTTTGAATTTGTTCATTATTAAACATATTAATCTTTTTTTTTTTTTTGTAAACAGCTGTTTGTAGTATCACGTTATAATCTTTTTTAAAAATGCAGGTTGGTAGTAATGTACTTTTTTTTTTTTTTTTTTTTTTGAGACGGAGTCTCACTCTGTTGCCCAGGTTGGAGTGCAGTGGCGCGATTCGGCTCGCTGCAAGCACCGCCTCCCGCTCCTGCCTCAGCCTCCCGAGTAGCTGGGACTACAGGCTCCGGCCACCACACCGAGCTAATTTTTTGTAGTTTTAGTAGAGACGGGGTTTCACCGTGTTAGCCAGGATGGTCTCGATCTCCTGACCTCGTGATCCGCCCGCCTCGGCCTCCCAAAGTTCTGGGATTACCGGCATGAGCCACCGTGCCCGGCCAGTAATGTACATTTTTGTCATTCTTTTAGTAATTTGAGTATTTTCTTTCTTTAAAAATAATTTATTCTGGCTAAAGATGTATCAGTTTTGCTGATCTTTACCACAAACCAACCAACTTTTGGTCTTATTGATTATTCTCTAATTTTTTCTAGTATTTATTTCATTTATTTCTACTATAATCACTATTATTTCCTTCCTTCTGCTTAAGTTTAGTGTGATTTTGTTTTCTAGTTTATTAAGGTGGAAGACTATTTTTTGTTTGTTTTTGAGATATTTCTTTTTTAAATGCAGGCATTTACAGTCAGATTTTGCTCAAAGCAGTTCTTTTACTGCATCCTATAAGTTTTGATATGTTTTAATTTTTATTCATCTCAGAGTATTTTCTAATTACCTTTATGACTTCTTTGATTCATTAGTTTTGAGAACACGTTAATTTCCACGTTTGTGAGTTTTCCAAATTTATTTATGTTGTTGAAGTCTAATTTCATTATATTGTGGTCATAAAACATACCTTGTATGATTTAAGTCATTTTTAATATTTTGAGACTTGTTCTATAGTCTAAAATGTCACTTATCATAGAGAATGCTAAATGTACAATAGAGAAAACTATGTATTTTAGCTATTGTTGGATGAAGTATTCTGTAGTTGTCCAAATAGGTTGGTTTATCACATTGTCAACTTCTCTATTTCTTTTCTGGTCTTCTGTTTAGTTATTCTATCCATTTAAAAAATTGGGTTATTTAAGTCTCCAACTATTATTTCTGAACTATTTCACCCCTCCATTCTGTCAGTTTTTATTTCTTGTATCTTGTGGCTCTGTTGTTAAGTATATATATGTTGAAAATTGTCATACGTTCTTGATGGCTTGACACCTTTATCATGAAAAACTATCTTTTTTTCTCTATAGTACTACTTTTGCCTTAAAGTATATTTGATCTGATATTTTTATAGCCTCTCCACTTCTCTTTTGGTTTCCCTTTGCAGCGTATGTGGGTTTTCATCCTTTTACTTTCAACATTTTTGTGCCAGAATATCAAATATATCCATTGTATGCATATTTTTGGATAACTTTTAATCCATTCTGTTGATATCTGCATGTTAATTGTTGTGTTTAGTCCATTAAAATTAATATCATTACTGTTACAAAATAACCTGCTTCTATTTCGCTATTTGTTTTCTGTGTCTGTGTCTGTTTTTCTTCCCCACAATTCCTTCTTTACTGTGTTCCTTTGTATTAAGTAGTTATTTTTTTTTTTACCATTTTAATTCCCATCTTGCTTTTCTAACAATATAATTTTGAGTTATTTTCTTAGTGGTTGTTGTGGGGATTACCATTAATATCTTAATCTATAACAATCTAGTTAACATTTATACCAACATAATATCAATAGTATATAAAACTTGTGCTCCTAAATAGTCTCAACTAGTCCTTATGCTGTTACTGCCACAGATTATATCTCTATACATTGTCCATCAACACAAGGTTATAATGATTGCATTATGCAGTTGTCTTTTAAGTTAGGTAGGAAAAAAGAGGTACAAACAAAAAATACATTATTTATCTTTAACTCTCCCTTCATATATTTATCTGTGTAGTTACCATTACCAGAGGTCTTTATTTCTTCTTGCAGATTCAAATTACTTTCTAGTTTTCTTTCATTTCAAGCTGAAAAATTCCTTCATCATTTCTTTTAGTTCAAGTATGCTAGTGACAAATTCTTTAGAGTTTTTGTTTATCTGGGAACTAATTTATCCTTATTTTTGAAGAATAGGTTTTCTGGATATAGAATTCTAGTTGACAGGTTTTTTTTCTTTAGTGCTTTAACTATGTACATTCTGGCCTCCATGACGTATGGCCATTGCTTTGGCCTCCCTAATTTCTTATTAGAAATTAACTCTATCTTCTTGAAAACATCCTGCCAAAAACCTAATAATCAGCCTAGCCTGAACACACCTGTGCTAATTAAATGTGTATTTTCTAGTTCCCATATTCAGCAAAAAGGGGACTCACACTCAGCCTGTCTCAGTTTTCATGCTAAACCATGTCAGCCAGATTTGTTTTAAGTTTATTATTTGAAGTTTTAACAAATTTATTTAGGTATGATTGACATACAATAAATTATACATATTTCATGTGTACAACTGGATACATTTTGACATATGGATGCACATGTAAAGCAGTCAGGATAATGAACATATCCATTACTCTCCCAAATTTCCTAATGTCTCTTTGTAATCCATTCCTCCTGCCTCTCCATGACCCATCTATCCCTATCTTTAGGCAGCACTAATCTGCTTTCTGTCACTATGCTATATAGTAGTTTGCAATTTTCTAGAATGTTATATAAATGGAATCATCAATGCACTCTTTTTTGACTTATTTTCACTCATCCATGTTACATGAATCAATAGGTTATATCTTTTTATTGCCTGCTAGTATGCCAGTAGGTTTGGCATATCATTTGTCTATTCGTCTGTTGCTGCACATTTGGATTGTTTCCAGTTTGGGGATATTTTAAATAACTATGACCATTCCTGTATTTAAAAAAAAAAAAGAAATCAACTCTATCTTATAAAGGATCCTTTTTATGTGATGAGTTACTTCTCTCTTGTTGCTTTCAGTAATTTTTATTTGTCTTTGGCTACTGACAGTTTGGTGATGTATGTAGGTAGCTTAGTAATTTTGGCCGCCATAACAAACAGAAGTTTTGTTAAGCCACTTGGTGGCTTAACAAACAGAAGTTAATTTTCTCATAGTTCTGGAAACCCAAGTCTAAGATCAAGGTGACAGTATTGTCAGCTCCTAGAGAGAGCTCTCTTCCTGGCTTGTAGATGAACACTTTCTCTCTGCAACTTCCATGGTAGAGAGAGAGAGAGAGCTCATGCTCTCAATATTTCTTCATATAAGGGTACCAGTCCCATTATGAAAGTCCATTCTTAGGATCTCATCTAGCCCTAATTGCCTCCCAAAGCCCCATTTCCAAATACCATTATATTTGGTTAGGGTTTCAACATATGAACATTGAAGGGGACACAATTCAGTCCATAGCACCATGTGTGGACCTCTTTGAGTTTGACCTATGGGAAGTTCATTGTGTTTTCTGGATGTGTAAATTAATGTTCATCAAATTTGGGAAGTTTTTCTTCTATTATTATTTCACATATTATTCCTGCTCCTTTCTCTCTTGTTTCCTAGGACTGATTGATGATATCTTACAGGCCTCTAAGGTTCTGTTCACTTTTCTTTGTTATTCTTGTTTTTGTTCCTCAGATAATAATATCACTTGACTTCATTCTCATTGATACTTCCTTCTTCATGCTCAAATATGCTACTAAGACACTCTACTAAATTTTTAATTTCATTGATTCTGCTTTTCAAATCCAGGATTTCCACTTGGTCCTTTATTTTTTAAAATAATTTCTATCTTCTTATTAATATTCTCCAGCTAGTGTGACAATGTTCTTATATTCTTCTTTAGCTCTTTGAACATATTGAAATTGGCTGATTTAAAGTCTTTGTCCAGTAAATCCAATAAACTAGTGTCCTCTAAGACATTTCCTGTTGATTGCTTCTATTTCTACTTGTGTAACATACTTTCTTGTTCCTTTGTGTCATTCATTTTTTAATGAAAATTGATATTTTAAATAATGTATGGGATCTCTAGAATGAGATTCTTGCCCCTCCCCAGGATTTGCTGTTGCTGCTTATTGTAGTTATAGTTGTTAATTGTTTAGTAAATTTTCTAAATTTAATTTTTAAAGTCTGTATTCTTTGTCATGTGTAGCAACTGAAGTCATTTCTCAGCATAGTGATCTAATAATTGAACAGTGATTTCCTTTAATGCTTGTAACCAATAAATTCTCCAGCCTCTGCCAATGGGGTCTGTAGTGTACATTAGCACAAATATTTGACATTCACCTAACGTTGATAGCTCTTCCCTAACCTTTACCTCTTGCTTGTAAAGTACCTTAAGTTCAGTCAGAGGTGAAACCTTAGCCCAGTCTTAGATTTTTTCTGAGCATGTAGATATCTCTGTACATGTGTTGTCATCTGGATTCCTAGGGAATATACTAGAGAGTTTCAAGAATCTTTGGATGTTTCATTCTCTAGTTTTTCCTTTAAGCTTTTTGTTTAGTTCACTATTTGATTCAACTGTTATCCACAGCTTTAGGCAGCTGCAAAAATAAAACATTTTCCTGTAATTGTTTTTTACATGAGTGCTGAGGAGAAGATTTTTCACACTGGGTGAAATCCAAGTCAGGTCAACAAGAGGCAGCCTGTTAAGTGGTGTCTTCCATGGAAGCACTAGGCATGTAAAATAATGTGATAATTCTTTAGGATTGAGGCATTGAAAAAGCCCCAGTTCCATTCTCCTTTCTCTGTTGGCTACCAGTCTGTATAGGAATGTGGGCCATTGTGAATAGTGCCGCAATAAACATATGTGTTCATGTGTCTTTATAGTAGAATGATTTATAATCCTTTGGGTATATACCCAGTAATGGGATTGCTGGGTCAAATGGTATTTCTAGTTCTAGATCCTTGAGGAATTGCCACACTGATTCACAATAGCAAAAACTTGGAACCAACCCAAATGTCCATCAATGACATACTGTATAAAGAAAATGTGGCACATATACACCATGGAATACTATGCAGCTATAAAAAATGATGAATTCTTGTCCTTTGCAGGGACATGGATGAAACTGGAAACCATCATTCTCAGCAAGCTAGCACAAGAACAGAAAATCAAACACCGCATGTTCTCACTCATAAGCAGGAGTTGAACAATGAGAACACATGGACACAGGGAGGGGAACATCACACACCGGGGCCTGTCGGGAGGTGGGGGGCTAGCAGAGGGATAGCATCAGGAGAAATACCTAATGTAGGTGACAGGTTGATTGGTGCAGCAAACCACCATGACATCTATATACCTATGTAATAAGACTGCACATTCTGCACATGTACCCCAGAACTTAAAGTATAATTTAAAAAAGGAAAAAAATGTGGGCCATAACTTTTCAAGGCTACTCAGACATAGAGGGCAGGAGATGAATCTAGAGCAAGCTAAAACACCCCAAATTTTCAGATTTTTGTTTTCACCAACATTTAGCTTTTTAATTTCTTTTTGACAATTGCTTACTGGATTGTTGTGAAACTTTGATAGATTTCTAGAGTTTTGGAAAAGTTGATTTTGACAATGTTTGCCAGTTTTTAAATTGTTTTATGAAGAGCAAATTTTCAGAGGTTCTTTCTCTGCCATTTTCACTGATTTTACTTCTGTGCCCCAGTTTAAGCTTCCTTCTTTGAACAGTACAATTTTAGCCTGACACTTTGGTTTCAGACCCTCTAAAGCAGCAAGCAAATTGGTAGGACACTACTTATTGAATGATGCAAGACAGTTTGCCAATCATCATTCACTTCCCTTATTGTTACATGGTATTGTACTGTTCAGCTGCTCTGGCTGCTCTGGCTCTGATTCACTCCATTAGGTCATGTTTCACCAGAGATTTTTAAACTTCAATTGAAATAATAAGAATCATCAGTTGGCATTAATTGGAGGCTCCTTAATGAGAAAGTAGTGAATAATGATTACGGTTGAAGTTAAAATAGATAGTATATCATTCACATTAAAAAAGGTGAACATATCACTCATGTTCAGAGGATCCTTTTCCTGAGTAAAAATGCATTCATAAAACACATGGCACTGCCAAGATTTAAAATTCGTACATCTGTAATATCTGTGAGCATGGCAAAGATTTGCCTTTCAATAATTCATATAACACTCTGTCATAGGCTGAGACACATCAAGATATGTGGAGCCCCACAGCAGGTTGGTAACTTGGCACCACTTAAACAGATACTTTAAAAATATTCTTTCAGCATTTATTTGGTGGATACAGAGGGAAACTGATTTTTTTCCTCACTTCTTTATCTTCATATCAAATAACTTTAAAACACTATTTTATTTAATTACTTAATTAACAAACATTTTATATATACAAGGTATACAACATGATGATCTGATATACACATATACATTGTGTGATGGTACAAATGTATAGTCAAATTAATGTATCTGTCATATTCATAGATAACATTTTTATGTACGCGTGCATATGGGAGGGACATTTAAAACCTGCCCTCTCATCAAATATCAAATAATAAAGTATTATTAACTATAATCACCTTGCTAGACATTATATCTACAGAAATTATTTATTTTATTACTGAAAGATTATATGTTTGACCAAAATCTTTTTATTTCTCGTGTCCTGCAGCTGCTGGAAACCACTGTTGTACTCTGCTTCTATGAGCTTAATCTTTAAAACACTCCATATATTAGTAAAACCATTCAGTATTTGTCTTTCTGCATCTGGCTTATTTTACTTAGCATAATGTCCTTTGGGTTCATCCATGTTGTTGCAAATGGCAGGATTTCCTTCTTTTTATTGCTGCATCATAAAAACACAGGCAAAAAAAAGCAAAAACAAACAAGCCAGGCTATATCAAACTGAATAGCTGTTTGCAGAGCAAAGGAAAAAATTCAACAACATTGAAAGACAACCTATGGAATGAGAGAAAATATTTTCATATAATCTATATTATAAAGGGTTAATATAAAAAATACAAGATACTCAACAGCAAAAAATCTAAACAATGCAATTTAAAATGGGCAAAAACCAGAACAGATATTTTTCCAAATAAGATATAAATATGGCCAACAGGTATATGAAAAGTTCATCAACATCACTAATCATTGGGGAAATGCTGATTCGGACCACAATAAGGTATCACTTCATACCTGTTAAGATGGCTATCAAAACGGCAAGAGAAACAAGTGTTGATATGGAGAAAAGGGAACCTTGGTATACTGTTGGTGAGAATGTGAATTCATGTAGTCATTATGGAAAACAGTATAGAGTTTCCTCAAAAAATTAAAAAGGGAACTACCATATAGTCCAGCAATTCTACTTTTGGGTATAAATTCAAAAGAAATGAAATCAGTATCTTGAAGAGATATATGCACTCTCATATTCATTGCAGCTTTATTCACAATAGCCAAGATATGGAAGAAAAACCTAAGTGCCTATTGGCACATGAATGGATAAAGAAAATAAGTATATGTATATACACACATGCACATGCCCAATGGAATAAAAATAATAAAATTTTATTTTACTTGGAAGTATAAGTTGATTTTTTACTTTAGTCAGCATTTAAAGCTGGATGATTCAGTTATATTAGTCAAAAGATTAATTTCAATAAACACTTTGATATAGTTATCCAAAAATATTTAGTTCATTTGCTTTAAATAATGCTGGCAAGTGATATAGAAAAAATAATTATGAATATTTTAGTTTTTGATCTTAAAGCTTTTATGTTTATGTTAGAATACCTTATCAAAGATCATAAAACCAGGGCTTCTCTTCTTCATAGCTCTCTTCTGTTCTGTGCCTCCGGAACTATAATTTAAGTCAAGTTCCCATTTTGAAGTCTTTCCTTTTGTACAAAAGCTCTCATTCTTTTGTACAGGCAAGGCTTCATTGCTGGGTATCGTATTGGAGTTTTGCACCAAATTAGTCAATAGTTAGTAATGTTTAAGAACTTGATTACTATTTGGGACAGAGAGTATAATTCTGATTAAGGCTTGAATATAGTTGTAAGAGTCTTAATTTAATGCTGCTTGATAAAAGTAGTGACTTAGAATACTACTTGATAAAAGTCATGGTCAGAATATATGGCTCAGACTCAAAGTTTCTGACTTTCCTCAGTGACTACATTCAAATATCTATCCAATTATCATTTCTTTATTTGTAGAAGAGGAAGAAATGAAGTAAGAGCAAGGATTACTAGAAGAATGTTGACTTTACCTTCACACTAGGCCCAAGTTTCCTCTGCTTTGGTTTTCTCTGTTAACCTAATTGGACTTTTAACAAATAAGACTATGGTCAGCCAGGTATTTGGCTACTGTTTCTTGAAGGAGGGTACAAAGTGAATATCCTGGAAACTCTACAATATCTTGGATTGCTACTTTAAATTTTAGGGAGATAAATGAGATAGGTGATATGGTGGCTCATAAGAGCAAATTAATTACAAATGTATTCCCTATTCTAGGATGAAACTTTTCCATTTGTATTATTTCTTGAACCAGTCAAGCCTACCAAATGGTATACAAAGTGTAATACCTTCTTTCCTTAATGGTAGCCTTTGATGAAAACAACAAAACAAAAAACAACAAAAGGGGGGTTGAGATCTTAAGAGTGATGGAAGGCTGAGAAAATCTAAATCTACATCACATTTCATAACATAAACCAAGAAAATGTGTTGTATGATTACCTGAAGAACCAATAAACCTGAATTGAACTAATAATAATAAATGTAACATCTGATATACTACAGTTATAATTAAATTTTTCTTATGTGGACAAGAAAATGAGAGGCTAACCATTTATTCTATGAATTAAAAGAAAGCTTCAAATATTTATTCCCTCAAAGTCATATTCTATCTGCTAAAAATGCTGATCAATTTTAGCTTAATTATAAAAAATTATATTTTATTTATAGCAAACTGGATGTTTGCTGGTAGAACTGTGCATAAATATACACTTATTATATATTTACTGTTCATTTAGGCTGCTCAACATCTTGATCTATTATAGGGGGAAATTATAATAAGCTTGAAGCATAGTTCTTAGCCATAGTATGTATATTTATATCCTGTTTTTAAAGACCATTTGCAAGATTTGAGGATCATTTTTAGGTATGATTAGAATTTCTTAAGGAGAATTTTCAGTCTATTAAAAATGGCTAGACCAGCACTATCCAATAGAAATACAATGTAAGCCATAAATGTAATTTTAAACTTTCTAGTAGTCATTTAAAAATAAGAACATGTAAAAATAAGTTTAACAATATATTTCATTTAACCCAATATATTCAATATTTTTACAATTTCAACATGTAATCAGTTTAAAACAATTATGAAGGGAGATATTTTACTTTTTTTTTTTTTTTTTTTTTTAAGAGAATTATAACCTGGGCATGGTGGCTCACACCTGTAATCCCAGCACTTTGGGAGGCTGAGGCGGGCAGATCACCTGAGGTCAGGAGTTCGAGACCAGCCTAGCCAACATGGTGAAACCCCCATCTCTACTAAAAAAATAAAAATAAAATAAAATACAAAAATTAGCTAGGTATGGTGGCAGGTGTCTGTAATCCCAGCTACTCGGGAGGCTGAGGCAGGAGAATCGCTTATACTCAGGAGGCAGAGGTTGTAGTGACCTGAGATCACGCCATTGCACTTCAGCCTGGATGACAAGAGCGAGACAACAGCCTGTCTCAATTCACACTACTCACATTTCAAGAGCTCAATACCCACATGTTGCTACTGACTACTAGTTGGACAGTGCAAGTTTATACGCTTATCCTTGAGATATTTAATGAAAAATATGCTTATTATTCTCAATAGAGTTTCCAAAAAGGATCTGTAGAATGTCAGAGATAACAGTTAAATGGAAGAAACAGAACAGCATATACAAAGTCTAAACAGCAAGAGAGAGAATTGATTAAAAATGGAAAAATAATTGTATATTAATGTATATTAAATACAAAATATAGTAAAATTTTGTCCTTTATCCTGATAAGGAAGTTCCATTCAATTCCTACTTTCCTGAGAGTTTTTATTAGAAATGGATGTTGGATTTTGTCAATTTTTTTGTGTGTGTTACTGAGATGAACATATTTCTTAGTTTTAGTTTGTTAATACAGTGGATGACAACTGATTTTCTAAATGTTAAACCAACCTTGTATTCCACTGATAACCTAGCCCTTGCAGTATTGGCATGGTACATATTTTTCTATCCCTTTATTCGTTAACTATTTGTGACTTTAAATATAAAGTACATTTTCTGTAAGTGGCATATATTTGGGGCTTGCCTTTGTAATCTGATGTCTGACTTTCAGTTGGATGTTCATTAGAACATTTACATTTAATGTGGTTAGGTTTACGTCATCATGTTGTGTTTCTTTTTCCCCCTGTTTGCCCAATCTGTTATTTGTTTCTTTCACCTTCTTTTTCCTGCATGTTAAAAATTAGTTAAATACCAGTGGTTACTTTAGGGTTTACAGTATACTTATTCACCTTATTTAAGTCTACCTTCAAGAATTATGCCACTTACATGATATAAGGGGCTTAGAATACTTCTATTTCCTTCTTCTTGGTTTATGCTATTGTTGTTATATATTTCTCCTATACATATGTGATAAATCTCATTACACATTGTCATTTTTGTTCAGATATCAATTATATTTAATGTGATTTATATAAAATAATGATAAAAAATCATATATTTATCCATGTGGTTACTATTTCTGGTCCTTTTCTTCCCTTTCTATAGATCTATATTTCCAACTGGCATCATTTTATTCTGCTTGAAAGACATTTTGCCTAAAGGATATTGATATTATAATACAGATCTGGTAGTAGTTATTTTAGCTTTGTATGTCTGAAAATGTGTTTTGTTTTGCCTTAATTTTTATAAGATATTGTATTTGTATATTTCTATTTTTAACATATTATTCTTTGTATTCTTGTCATTTCTGTTTATCTTGTTTATTTTTTAATGTTTCCTTGTCCACTACTTTTATGTGTAAAATTATTTTTTAATCACCTTCCCCCCTTGACTGGTTTGAAATTTATAAATTAGAATTATCTTAGAAATTTCCATTTAAATTGGAAAATACAAACTTATTACTATGTCTGAACATTTCTGCTAATCCTTTGACTTCTACAATATTGTAATGAATTTAAATCTTTGTTATCAAGGGTTTAATTTTTTTCTTTTGAACTCCAGAACATGGACAATAGCCTTCTTCTTCTTTTATATTTATTTTAAAATATATATTATAAATAACATAAATATCAGTTATCCTTACTAGATCCACTTGTTTTCAGACTCATCTTCCAATTCACTAGTTTTTTCATTTTTCTTCCCCCTACTTTCTTTTCCTAGTCATGGGGCTTTTACTCTGCAGACCTTCCCCGCACCCCCCGAAACTATTGCTTTAGAAGTTCCTTTAGTTAAATTCTGTAGATGATTACGTTTCTTAATTTTGCGGCTAAAAAAATTATTTCTATCTCTTATTTTAACTTTTTAAACATTTAAATATATACATACATAATTTTATTTTCTGTATTCCATTTCACCTCCTGTTGAGAAATGGGCAGTCTTACTGTCTTTTTGTAGTAGAGGATCAGTCTCTTGCTTAATAGTCTTAAAATTTTTATCTTTCTTTGGTATTCTACAGGTTCACTGCAATGTTCTAGGTGTAGATTTTAAAATAATTATTCTACTTGATATATGAAATTTTTCCTGCATTTCTGAATTCATGATTTTGTCACTTGTAGAAAATTCTTTCATTATCTCCTTGAATCAGAAGGAAAAAATGATATTAAAGTGACTAGACAGATTTATAAAATAAAACAGAAAAAAATATAAAATGCAGGAACTCAATTGTTTCAATAGAAGCTTAGATAACATTAAAAAGAGATTTAGTGCAGTGAAATCTGGATGTGAAAATATGTCCAAAATTCAGTCATTTTTATATTATTCCTTTCTCTCGAATTCCTTGTACTTATAAAACAGCTACATTTACCCAACTTTACTAGAATCCAATCCTCAGATACTATGGTTCCTGGTACAGGGAATTGATCTCGGATAGGTCTCAGCTGTAGTTTTCCATCATAGCTCACTAGTCTGGTTTCATTTTAGCATTTATTTAAATTTAAATTTTGGGGTCCTTGAAGATTTCACATACGTATATGTGAGCTGAACAATACATTTAAAATTTGGTTGTTTCCTCTCCCAGATACAGACATACAAACCTCTCTCTCTCTCTCTCTAATTATTTGAAGAAACAGTCTCAGATTTTTCATTTTAGAAAGATACTTTAGGCCCCCAAGAGAAGAATGAAGGGCCCAAAATATGAAACAGGTAGAACAAGTAGTAAATTGAATAAGTAATCCAAGCAAGAGATACAAGCAATTATCAGCAGATTAGAGAAGTGTTTAACAATTAACACTTAGTAACTGGATATGTAGGAGGTATAAGAAATCAAAGATGACTTATTTTAAAGGTAAACTGAACATTATACAGTCTTCCATTGGTACCCATTAGGGATTGGGTCCGGGACCTACCTGTGATGCTCAATTCCCTGATATAAAATGGTCTATTATTTGCATATAACCTATGCACGTCCTTTTGTATACTTTAAAATCATCCCTAGATTACTTATAATACCTAATATGATGTAAAGATTTTTTAAATAGTTGTTATACTATAGTTTTTATTTGTATTTTTTTACTATTATGTTTTTATTTTGTATTATTTCCCAAATATTATTCATTCCGTGGTTGGTTGAATTGGCAGATGCAGAACTTGCAGACACAAAAGGTCAACTGCATGTAAATTACTCCATATTTGTTAAAGTTACAGCTTGATTGTTATAAATGAATGAGCTTTAGTTAATATTTTTGTACTGTGGTAGTGACATGACTGCATTTATGGACATTTACTGCCGGCTCCAGTTCAAATGATAGATCTTTGATAATGGGACTTTGGGAAAATGGAGGTAGACAAATTTTCACATTATCTACTTTCTGTAAAACACGAATATCTTTCAGTTCTCCTTTTCCCTCTTCTAGACAAAGTCTATTTACTTACTTCATTTCCAGATACAAGATCCATTGTTTAAAGTGGCATACCTTCTTGAGAGGGAATTACAAGTTGGCTATTTTTATGCTGTTCTTTTATTGTTTTATTAATGCCTTTTCATCAAATACTTTGACTCCAACTTATAAATTCCTCGGTATCCACTGGCTCAGATAAACTATAATGTGGTTATATTCTGAAACATCAGTGGATAAAAACTGTCAGCTTATGATGCTTTTAAAATTTGAAAATCTTATTAAAATGTTAATGAATATTTAAATCTTACAGTTTCTTGTAATATAATATTGTTTATTGACTAAGCTAGAGATTAAAGTTTCTCTGGCCCTGTAATTGTTTTTAAGAATCTGAAAATTTCCCAACTTTTGGAAAGACATATTTTGTAAATTTTTATTCTATTGGCTTTTTTCTAGTACACAGTTACAACTTAAAGATTCTTAAATATTGAAAAAAATAGTGTTGTTAGTAATAATCTATTAAAATAAAGAAATGTATGTCATACTTTTTTTTTTTTTTTTTTTGAGACGGAGTCTCGCTCTGTCGCCCAGGCTGGATTGCAGTGGCCGGATCTCGGCTCACTGCAAGCTCCGCCTCCCGGGTTCCCGCCATTCTCCTGCCTCAGCCTCCGGAGTAGCTGGGACTACAGGTGCCCACCACCACGCCCGGCTAGTTTTTTGTATCTTTTGGTAGAGACGGGGTTTCATCGTGTTAGCCAGGATGGTCTCGATCTCCTGACCTCGTGATCCGCCCGTCTCGGCCTCCCAAAGTGCTGGGATTACAGGCTTGAGCCACCGCGCCCGGCCGTCATACTTTTAAAAACCTAAACATGTATCAATTTAAAAAATATATTATTATTATTCAATAATATCTGTTTATTATATATCTCTTTAAAAGTAAAAGAAAAAAAGCAGAAGAAAGGAAAAGAATCACCTCTGGTTTGATTATGTAGAGACGTCTACTATTAATTACATATTTGGGGTATGATATCTGTTTCTAGATTCTTTAAAATCATCTCTTCTCTTTTTCTAGTCTCCTTAATTCTAGTGTTCACTAATATCAAATAAGATAATTATTCATTTTAAAAGCTTTCATCAGAAGATCTGTGTTACTCTCTATAATTTACTGTCCTACTGTATATTGTGCATTGACAGAAATAGAGCAGTACTTGAATATGCAAACATTGAGACCCAGCTGGAAAGCATGCCATACCCACTGAGGTTTCTAATGCTATGTGAAATACACAAAGGGTGGTGAGCTAGGCTAACCTTTTCAAATGGCAGAAGAAGCAGTCCAGAAGACTAAAAGCTTTTCTACTTACTTTCCCATTCAATTAAACATCCACACACTGGAACATGGGTGTTCTGATTCTTTCCCATGTGCTGTGAGATACTAAGGACATAAACTGAGGTTTTAAACACTGGTTTATACACAGTCTTTAATTTATACACAGACCTGTCTCTCAGTTGAAATATACATTTGCATTTAGCGTGGGCAAAAATGAGCAAATTTGGCACTTGAGGTATGGGTAATATGTTTGGGGAGATAGTAGATTTCTGCCAGCATAGAAATAGTTTGGCAGATAGTTTAGAAGTTTGGAGGATGATTAAATTAAAAATTAAATAAATATTACCTTTACTAATCTCCTATATACTGAATAACATTTAAAGGGAAATTCCTTAGAAAAATAATCTATGGAAATGACTGCCTTATAAAGTTGAATATTTCAGTGCAAAGACACCAGAACATATCTAAATTAACAATCAGGTAACACTTTAGTTGGTATTTTAAGGCGTATATCTAATCTCAAAACTCTAATTCACATTTGACAAGGAATTAATATTGCAAATATACAAGGAACTCAAACAACTCAACAGCATAAAAAGAAATAATCTGATTTAAAAATGGGCAAATGATCTGAATAGACACCCCTAAAAAAAGACGTACAAATGGCCAACAAGTATATGCAAAAAAAGGCTCAACATCATTCATCATCAAGGAAATGCAAATCAGAACCTAGAGGAGATATCATCTCACCCGTTAGAATGGCTATTATCAAAAAGACAAAAACAAATGCTGGAGAGGTTATGGAGAAGGGGGAACAAACACAATAGTGTTTATTTCTTGCAAAATTGTCCTCCTTTTGATGTATTATACAAGGTTGGTGGGAATGTAAAATTAGTATAGCCATTATGGAAAATAGTATGGAGGGTATTCATAAAACTAGAAATAGAATGGCAATCCCACTACTGGGTATATATCAAAGGAAAGAAAATCCGAATGTCAAGGAGACATTTGCACTCCCATGTTTATTGGAGCACTATGCACAATAACCAAGATATGACATCAACCTAAATGTCGATCAACAGATGGATAAAGAAAATATGGTATATATACACAATGGAATGCTAGTCAGCCATAAAAAGGAATGAAATCCTGTCATTCACAATATTGCTGTGCCTGAAGGACATTGTGTTAAGTGAAATAAGCCATGCACAAAAAGATAAATACCACATATTCTCACTCATATGTGGAAGCTACGAAAGTTTATCTCATAGAAGTAGAGAGTAGAAGAGTGGTTATTACAGGATGAAAGGGTGAAGTGGAGAGAAGATAGGGAGAGGTTGGTTAATGCACACAAAATTATGCCTATATAAAAGGAATAACTTCTAATGTTTTATCGTATTGCAGGGTGAAATGTATTGTATATTTATAAATAGCTAGAGGAGAGGATCTTGACTGTTCCCAGAACAAAGAAATAATAAATGTATGAGGTGATGAATTTGCTCATTACCCCAATTTGATCATTACACATTGTACACATGTATAAAATATCACACTGAGTCCCATAAAGATCTACAATTATTGTGCCAATTAAAAAATTTTAAAACTCTAATTAAGGATTATTTGTTTTAGTATTTAAATGACCACATATATAAGAACTCATTTAAAAATTTCTTCAACAAAATATTACACTTAATTCCATTTGGCAAATACTTTTCATTTCCTTATGCATTTTCTCCAGTTAAAGGTTATCTTTGCCATAGGCGCTAGTTAGCCAAAAACCATTCAATGATACATAGATTCACAAGCATCTGCATTAATCTCTGGAAAATCAAGTATATAATATACAATCAGAAACACATTTATTACTTACAATATTTTTTAATTTAAAAATTTTGAGAATGACATTAAAATATCACAATAAAATCTCTTTTCATGAAGAGCCCTGGTTACAACAATAAAATATTAAATATTATTCAAGAAGAGGATAGATCCATTTTGTGTACTTTAGAAAAACTGCCCTAAAAATTTTTCATTTTTTCAATCCGTATGGAATTGAAAAGTTGTTTCTTTGCCTTTTTCTTTGTCCACAGCTAAACAATAGGGTTTCTTGCAAGATTTTCCTCCTTTTGATGTATTGGAAAGCGAGGCAAGAGTCGCCGTTGACTTAGCTGCCAGAAGAACCACCCTTCTCCACCTGGGTTTGTTTTGCTCCAGTAAATAAAAACAGGATTCAGTTGGGCTCTGAGCAAAATCTGTTACTGTATGCAATTTTGAAGTCCATTACGGGTGCCCCTACTGGGCACTTAGTTTACCATGCCAGGGATGACTGGATGTGGCCACCTGACAACGCCACCCCACCCCACTCCCTGGCCCCGCACCCCTCTCCAGCTGAGAGGCCTACAGCGAGCGTGGTCGGGTCCTTGGTTCTCCCTGGTCTTGTCTGAGCGGGCCACCTTCTCTGAAGGCCTCTGACCCTTCCTGTGCTCCCCAGACGCCCGGGAAGGGTAGAGAAAAGGGAGAAAGGATCCGGCGTACTAGTCCTCCAAGATAACTCTACGTGGGAGTGAAGGGACTGGGGAGAGTGTGCTGCTGTTGCTCGGGTTGGGACATAGGGAATCAGAAGAGAAGGACGACAGCCAGAGGGACCCCTCCAGCGAGGCGGGATGGATTGGGGTGGGGCCCGCTCTCTAGGGGACTCTCAGGCTCTTGGAAGGTCACGTGCTCAAACTCGGCGTGACTGTGCCTCTCAGGCCCTATCCCCCACCACCCAGGGGAGGAGAAGGCGGTGGAGGCGGCATCCGCGGATCAGGGTCAGGCCCGCGGCTTCGAGCCGGCTTCTCCTGCTCCTCCGAGAGACCCAAGCTCATGCTCGGGTGGAGCGGACGCGGATCTCATCCAGGCCCCAGCACTCTGGTACTGGGGGCGGGGGACGTCAGCGGGAGAAAAGCCTTGGCTTTCCTCCTCCGGCCGTTGCCGCGGCAACTGTGATGTCTGAGGCGGAGGGTCGCGGGTTGGAGCACTGCTCCCCCTCGCGGAGCGCGGCGCCCAGAGCGCCCAGCGCGCCTGCAGGTCGGGAGAGGCGAGGAGGCTGGCAGGGTGGAGGGCGCCTTTCTCCCTGCCACCCCCTCCAGCGTTGCTATGGACACCGCCAGGGCAACCTCACCTGTACCCGCTGCTCTAGCCGCCGCCGCTGAAGTAGAAACAGCAACCCGAGCTCTCTTTTGCCCCATCATCTCTTCCAGGGACTCTAACCCAGCAGCTGCCACCGCTTGTCTCCCACAAACAGGAAGTGAGAAGGCAGACGTCCAACATTTGTCCTTGTTCCATTACCATGCCTTTCTTTATTTGGCTTTCCATTCTACATTTTGTATCTCAGCATCTTCCAGAGTAAATGGTCTAGAGGATGGAAAAAAGCTTCCTTTTATACCGTCTGCCACGCCTCTTCTGTTAACAGGCAGCTGGTTTAATTCTACAAAACACTATCATGGGCCCTATTTAATTATCAGAAGAAATATATTTTAAAAGTAGTGTGCTTCTTGTGTTACAGCAGATATGTAGAATACCTAGTTTTCATTAGCAGGATATATAGATATTTTATAGGAATGTCCTCTTGCTGCTAAGCACCCCTGAAATAAACACTTTTTGACAAATGAGTAGAACAATTATATATCAGAGTATCTGGGTACATAGTACGTAAAGAACGAGCTGTTTAGAAGCCCCTTCTTTCCCCATCTCACTTCCAGTTCTATATGCCAGTGCTAAAATCTCTTTTCTGGGCTCTAATCCATCTGTGTTTGAGGTCAGTTTTTGACTTTGCAAGGGGATTTATTTCAACATGGCTCTGTCTTTGAACTCAAGGGTGGGGGGTAAATTAAATACTTGACTACTTACACTCAGCTCAGGTGCGAGATTTAGTGCATAGATGCATCTCTACTGACTACCGACATAAATGCACTTAGTAAAAAGGACTCTCCCTGATTAGAGCAAATGGAGGCATCTGTGATCTTGAATTGCCAGCCATACCCTGGCAGGCTCTGTGAACTGCTGTTGGTCACAACCCCTTGCTCTCAAATTTCTTTTCTGTTGAGTGTATATATGGTAAAGCTTTCATTCTCTGAAAGCACCCCGGTAGCTTTTTCTACTGATAATCATGAGTTTCCTTACATAGTTCTGCAAGTTTGAATAGACAAGCCTTTTCAGCTAACTTTGATACTACCTCTTTAGAAAATCCCAACAATGCAAGATAACTATTTCTTTTTTTTAAAGCTGATAGGTGGGATACTTAATAATTTCATTTTGTCACACTTTCTGTGTCATAGTGTTTTCAAAGCCACTAAAAGAGATTTTGATATAGTGCAAGCCCTGGGTAAAGCTATGAATTCGAACCATGTTTATCTTCAGTGTCCTAATCTACCCTGTTCCTACCTCTCCCAAAGGTCACCAGGCTTCCTAAATACCAAATCGAATGGTCCCTTTCATTTGTCATCCTACTTAACCTCCTATAAGAATTTGACCCTGTTGATCTAACCTCTCGATTTCCTTGAAAATCTCTTCCCGTCGTCTTGTGCTCTCTCACCTATTTGAAGATCCCTTCTCGGTCTTTTTACTTTTTTCTTTTCCTTTTTCAATACTGTAGTTTGATCTGCTTTTTTTTTTTTTTTTTTTTCATTCTGCAGATTTTCCTGGGCCTTTTCGTCCACATCAATTGTTTTATCTGGCATCTTATTCTCTTGTCTTCTAAATCTGTGTTATCTTGTGCAAACTTCTCTGAGCTCTAGACCCCTTTTTCTGAGCTACTTCATGGACAGTTCTATAGATCTTACCTGCAGGCATCTCAAATTCAACCTGTGCCTCACTGAACCATTTTCCTATCCAAAATTTGATTTTCTTATTGTGTTTCATATCTCAGTTAATGACCCCATGCCCTTACTTATACAAGATCAGATGCATGAGGACCATTTATTGAGCCAATATTTAATGAAATTTTCTTACTGGCATCTACCATATGCCAGACAGTGTCATGAAGCTTTATTCTAGTAGAAAAGAAAGATTAATATATTTATGACCAGGTCATATAATTTTAGCTTTTGGTAAATTCTATAGAAATAAGGCAGGTGCTATATGATAAAGAAGAGCTGGGAGGAGCACTCTAGACAGGATGATCCAAAAAAAGTTTTATGTGTTAAACCAGAATGAAGAATGAGAAGAATCCAAACATGTAAGTTGCTGGAGAAAAAAATAGGTCAGGTAGAGAGAATAGCAGTCACAAAGATCCTGCGATGGGGAAGGGCCTCCTGTATTCAAGAAAATGACATAAAAGTCAATATACATGATGAGAAGGGGACAGTGGGGTGTAGTGAGTGTGGGAAGGAGGCAGGGGACAGATTTTGCATGACTCTGTGGGCCATGATGAGGAATTTGGATTTTATACTATGTGCAGCGGGAAGCCATTGAATGTTTTTATTCAGAGTGGCTGAACTATTTCATAATTATAGATGATCATTAGGCTGTACGGTGGAGAATGAATTGGAATGGTGACAGTTTGGAAGTGGAGAGGAGATTAAAGACAATGGAAGTGTTCCGGATCAGCGATGACAGTGGTACGGAAGTAGAGAGGGAGACAAGTGAATAGACCTGAGGTATTTTCAGTGGTCTTTTGTCTTTATCACTCACTATTGTGTGTCAGTCTCATTTCTGTCCTTTGAGCACTCCATGCCGTATGGGGCTTTCCACATCCCAAGTCTTTACCGATACATCCTAATTTTTATGATTCTTATACTTTTAGAACCTTAACTGAATGATATCTACATGTTACCTGACAAGGAGAAGGTAGAGAACAATAGTTAAGAAAGTAGGCTCCAGAGTTAAGCTGCCTTGGTTCGTAGCCATGCTCCATGACTTACTAGCAGTGTCACTTGGACAAACTGCTTGACCTTTCTGTTTCATTTTCTCCAGCTATAAAATAGGAATAATCGTAATCATGATTATTTACAGGATATTATGGGGATTAAATAATGCATATAATACACAGTATATGGCAAGTGCTCAGTAAATTTTAGATGATGATGTTGCTGCTAATGAAAAATGATAGAGGATGTAAGATCTTACTCTGATGAACATTTGAATATAATGCAGGGGAAGTTCTGCAGCCTTTCCTTGAAACTTGTTAGTAAGACTGAGAATCAGAAGAGGAAGGGCATCATGGCTAGCATGGAGGGAATGGGAAATATTCTGACAGACATCCAAGATAGTTGCTCCTCAGATCTTCCTTCTTGGGGAAACCCTTCTATAGGAAACCTTTTTCTGTTCCTTTCTGATTTCTTAATCTTGCTTTCTTTGAGCCTGCATTAAATCGTTTTGTTTTTCTTGTTAGAGTGATTAGAAAGAAAATGGATATGAAGTTTTTAATCATGACAAGAATGATAGAATACCTCTAAGCTGGAAAAAGTTGAGATTTGCTACTACTTGGTGATTTTCTTTATGTCTTGCTAATTCAATAGGAAACACTCCTTAGTACAATCATGTCCTGCATAATAATGTTTTGGTCAAGGATGGGTGGTGTATATGATGATGGTCTCATAAGATGATAATACTATATTTTACTGTACCTTTTCTAGATTTAAATATATACCCACTATATTAAAATTACCTACAATATTCAGTACAGTAACATGCTATACAGGTTTGTAACCTAGAAGCAATATACCATGCAGCCTAGGTGTGTAGTAGGCTATACCATCTGTGTTTGTGCAAGAACACTCTGTGATGTTTGCATGGTAAAGAAATCACCTAACAATGCATTTCTCAGAATATATCCCCATCATTAAGCAATGCATGACTGTAATTCCAAATTTAAGTTTTCCTGCATTCCCAACTTAGACAATATTGACTGCCTTGTTTCATCAAGTTATTACTGTCCTTCATGAATAGTCTGTATCTCAGTTATCAAGGCTTCTCTGATTTGTTGAATAACTCAGTGATTCTTTACAAAATTTATCTTTTAACATTTTTCTTTCTTTTCATTGTTGTTTTCCTCTGCCTAAATTAGATTCTCATATTTTTCAAATATATATGTATATTACATTTTTAACATCTCTCCGATCAGCTTTCACTTGTTTGTGGCAGATTTCTTTCTCAAAATATGGAGCTGCTCTTGTCATCCTTTCATTCAAAAATTCAAAAGCTCTTCACTGAGAAGAAAGTTACAAATTGGCAAGAGATTCATGTTCAGACTTTATAGAGAGCTATTATAAAAAGGCAGACCCGCCAATAAAATATTGGGCAAGTGACAAAGAGAGATATTCAACAAAAGAGGGTGTCCAAATGACTAATAAATGTAAGAAAGGATTCACAACCTCAGTAGTCATCAGAGAAATTAAAATTAAAACCACTATCCACACTAATCAAAATGACGACAATGAAAGAGATTGACATTCCCAAGTGTTTGTGAGAATGTTGAGCAATCAGAATGTTGGTACTGCTAGGGAGATATTTAGTTAATACACCCACTTGGGAAAAACTATTTAGCATGTTTTACAAAAGTTGAACATATATACACATACACACACACATATACATATACACATATGTACATATATGTATATAGCAATTCTGTATGACATGAGTGATGGGTGCTCAAAAAAACACAAATGAAACCATTATAGCATATTATTTCTAATAGTTAAAAACCATAAATGACTCTAATGTTTTTCCTGGAAAAAATTGTTAAACAAGCTATGGCATATTTTACTATGGAATACTATGCAACAATAAAAAAAGTACTGCTACACACTACAGCATGTATAAATCCCACAAACATAATGACACAACAAAATAGGCAACACGAATCTATGTTGAAAAGCTAAGGTCGTAGCTATCTCTGGGGAGGTAAGCAAGATGAGTTATTAGAAAGCAGTTAAAAGGAGCTTGTGGGGTGCTGCTACTCTTCTATATCTGGAACTTGGTGATCTGTATGTGGATGTGTTTAATGTGTAAATTCATTAAACTTTACACTTACATTTTGTGAATTTTGTCTTAGTTATATTTCAATTATTTTTTAAAGACTTGTCATTAACTACTGTATTAGGTTACTCTCTTCAGCCTCTGCCTGTTGATTTAACCTGTTTTCTAGCTGTTTCCCCTTACATCTTTGCACGTGTCTTATGTTTTCAACAGATTTAACTAGTAAATGAATTGTTCTTCATATTCATTGTTTTTGTCCTTTTAGCAATGAAATCCTCTGAATGTTAGCTGGACACATGTCTGACTCCTTTTGGCCAATCTTCTGACTACATTTTCTAGCCTGCCTCAGCTCTAGATATGGCTGTATGATTAAGTGTGGGCCAGTGATTCATACCAGAAGTGATGGATCTGACTTACTTCCTCTACATTACTTTCACTTTTACTTCTGGCTGGGAAATAACAATATCTGGGAAACCTTGGCAGCCACATGTTCTAGATGGCAGAGCTACCA
Source organism: Theropithecus gelada (assembly GCF_003255815.1). Classification (NCBI taxonomy): domain Eukaryota; kingdom Metazoa; phylum Chordata; class Mammalia; order Primates; family Cercopithecidae; genus Theropithecus; species Theropithecus gelada. Next base: position 26,198,101 of record NC_037686.1, on the reverse strand, counting down.
TGCTGGCTGTGGATCACTGGACTGTTAGATGAGAGAGAAATTAACTTCTGTCTTATTTAAGCTACAGTGTTTTGAAGTTCCTTTATTACAATATAGTCTCTGTCTTAACACAGTTTGTTATACACGTTGCAATTCATATGTGCCTCTGTGCATTGATTTGGCTAATCACTCTTTCCAGAGATGGCCTGACCTACTGAAATGATCTCCAGGCAGTGCCATATTCACTGATTTATATCTTGCAGTGCTTTCCGTTTCTTAGATATCTGACCATAGGGAATGTATTCATTTATTTGAGTATCAGCTTCCTTACCTGTGAAATGGGAATAACAGATGATTATTATGAACACTAAAGGAGTTAATACATGTAAAGTATATAGCAGTCTGGAGTACATATTAAGCATTCAACAAATATTATTTTCACCTAATAGTTTTAATATAAATAGTTGATATGGAACTGAGCAATAGCACAACAAAGAAACTCAATTTACATTGGAAGAGGATATGAATTAAGGACATTTAAGAGACAAGTTCATCTTGTTTCATGATTCGAGCCTTCTAGAGATTTGTTATTATTTTATAAATATTGGAAGTAGTGTAATGTTAATATAAATATACCTTATGACCAAGTAATTCTGCTCCTAGTGATGTATTGAAAAGAAATGAGTATATGAGTATATGAAAAATATAAGCAAAATATTTATAGCAGCATTGCTTTTAGTAGAAACAACTGGAAACAACCCTGTTGTTTCCTAGATATAAGAGCAAAACTCTTAATTTTGGCAAATTTATTTTAACTGTCCCATGCTTCTCTTTCTTCTTAAAAATTGGTAATGATAATGCCTGACTATTGACTACTTAAGTATATGACTTATCTATTACAATGTGATTTGGGGAAAAATTGCTGAAAGTCTCTAAGGTATTACAAATAAATTGCACTTCTATTTTTAGCATTCCCTTTCAATTATCTTCTAGCAATTTTCTTTTGTCTGAGGTACCTCCTTTAAGTCCCTTCATAAGGGTGGTAAATGTTTTTGGTGTGTTTGCCAGAAGAAAACCCTCTTTCTTGCATGATAATTTATCTGATTATATAAATCTACATTTATCAGCATTTGCCCTCAGAGTTGTGAAGCTATTATTGTATTGCCTTCTCACTTGGTGACTATTGAGAGGTTTGCTGTCCGACAAACTGTTGTTCCATAAGGATGGTCCGTCTCATCTTCCTGGCTGTTTTGTTTTGTTTTTTTTTTTAAATATAATTAGTTTGTGGTTATCTGCAGTTTTATACATAGTAATGTATGCAAGAGTGAATTTTTACAAACAAAATTATCCCATGTGCGATTCACTGTGTTTCTTAAATCTGAGGTCTCATGGCTCTATTAATTTTCCTCCATTGTTTTCCCAAAAGATTAGACTATTTTCTTTTCAAACCAAGAACCAAATAAACCTAAGACACATCACCTTGTCATGTCTATTTACAAATGGGCAGATTTCCTAGTAGCTCATTCATTCACTGCATATGGACATTTTTTTAAGAGTCCTTTTTTTACATGAACATTTCTGTTTCAAGTCTTGTGGCTCATTGCTCACATGACCCTAGAAATTTACCTGACTCTGTCAACTCTGCATTTTAAACTATGCTTGTTAGTCATTCTTTCTAGTTATTTTATAATGGAAGGTTTCTTTCTTTTTAAAAAGAATATTGAAATAAGTTAATGTTTCATTTCTTATCCTTGGCAGATTTTTATTTTTCAGTATTAATTGTTTTGAAAAAAGTTAGTGATACATACACTGAAAAGGGATAAAAATATTTCATTATTATATTCTAATTTAATGTGAATTTTTCATTTTCAAATTGATGAAGCATAGTTTACAAAAACTTCCTCGAGCTGGTCGTCAATCCACTAGAATAACTTTCCTCTGCTGCCACACAGGAAAGCAAGGCTTTCACTCCCCCAAAGAGTATATGCTTTTCCCCCTCTCATTTTAAATAGACTTCAGGTTCACAGCAATACTGAGCAAAAGTACAGAGTTTCCAGGTATCCCCTGCCCTCCCAAGCTCATAAGCACCCCCACTATTAACATCTTGCACCAAAGTGGTACATTGGTTACAATCAATGAAACTACATTGGCATATGATTAAAATCCAAAGTTTACATTAGGGTTAAATCTCAGTTTTGTACGTTCTATGAGTTTGGAAAAAAATGTATAATGACATTATCTACCAATATCATGTCATACAGAATAGTTTCACTGCCCTAAAAATATTTTGTGCTTTGTCTATTCATCCCTCCCTTCTCATAAGCCCTGGCAACCACTGATCTTTCTACTGTCTCCTTAGTTTTGCCTTTTTCCAGAAGGTCAGATATTTGGAACCATATAGTGTTTAGCCCTTTCAGATTGGCTTCTATCACTCGATAATGTACATTTAGGATTCTTTCATGTATTTTCATGGCTTGATAGTTCATTTTTTTTAGTGCTAAGTAATATTTCATTGTCTGGGTGCACCAGAGTATGTTCACTCACCTACTGAAGGACATCTTGTTTGCTTCCAAATTTTGGCAATTTTAAATAAAGCTGCTATAAACATCTGTGTGGAGGTTTTTTTTGTAGACTTAAGTTTTCAGTCTCTTTGGGTAAATACAAAGGGATAGGTTTGGTGGGTCATATGATAATAGTTTGTTTAGTTTTATCAGCAAGTGCCAAACTTTCTTCCAGAGTGCTATGAAGTTTTACATTCCTGTGAACAATTAATGTTTTTTTTTTGCTCCATATCCTCACCAGCTTTTGGTGTTGTTAGTGTTTTGAATTTTGGTCATTCTAATAGCTATGTAGTGGTATCTCATTGTTTTAATTTGCATTTTCTGAGTGACATGTGATGTAGAGCATCTTCTTTGGTGAGGTGTCTGTTCAGATCTTTTGTACATTTTAATATCAGTTTGTTTTCCTATTGTTGAATTTCATGAGTTATTTGTATATTTCAAATAACAGTCCTTTATCAGATTTTATTCCAGTCTGTGGCTTGCCTTCTTCCAGTCTGTTGCTTGTCTTCTCCTTCTCTTGACTATGTCTTTCATGACCAGAAGTTTTGAATCATAACGAAGTCTAGCTTATCAATTCTTTCATTCATGGATCATGCCTTTGATGTTGTATCTAAAAAGTGGTCGTATCCATGCCCAAGTCATGTAGATTTTCTTCTGTTTTATCTTCTAGGATAAAAGTTGTATATATTTTTTTGTATTTAACATTTAGTCTAGGATTCATTTTCAGTTATCTTTTTGAACAATGGCTAGACTCCTTTTTTCCACACGTGCATATCCAGCTGTTCCAGCTACATTTGTTAAAACCATCTTTTCTCCATTGTATTGCTGTTGCTCCTTTGTCAAAGATCAGTTGAGTATATTTATGTAGGTCTATTTCTGGGCTCTCTATTCTATTCCACTGATCCTCGTTTGTTCTGTTGCCAATACATACTGTCTTGATTACCACAGCTTTATAGTAAGCCTTGAAGTTGAGTAGTGTCAGTCCTATGACTTTATTCTTCTCCTTTAATATTTTGTTGGCTATTCTTGGTGCCTTTAAATTTCCTTCCACATTTTTTGAGGGCACTATTCTCAACATTTTCTTCATGTAATAGGCTTACTCAGATATTTGAAGGATACACATTATCAGTAATAAAGTAATAACTAGCATTTGTTGAGTACTTATTAAATTCTGGGCAAAATTCAATTAATCCTAAATTAAGGAGATATATTATATAATTATCTTCATATTTTAGATGAGAAAACCAAGGCCCAAGGAAATGTAAGAAAATTTCCCAAGGCAACTTAGGTAGTAAATAGAGGAATATGATAGTCTGCCTCAAAGGGGCATAATGTGGTATCACCTCCCAGTACCTATAGCATGAACTAACTTTCGGCAAGGAGATTCTGCAAATAAACCAGGTTATAGAGGTATAAATTCTACTTCAATTGAACATTTGCTGATTATGTAGTATATACCAGGGGCAATTCTAGGTATTACGTTTTAAAAATAATGATCACTAAGCGTTTTCTCTTAATGAGTTCATTGTGTAGAGTATCATATAGTGAACAGACAAGTTAAAATAGTAGCTTTCTCCAAAGGGTGGCACACTGGAATCAACCTAGATGGTCATCAACTGGAGAATGGAAAGACAAATTATGGCACCACCATGCAATGGGATATCATTCAGCAATAAAAACACAGGGTATGATGATAACAAAGTTTTGATATCTCTCTCACAGATCTTACTTGCTAAATCTTCTTTTTTTTTTTTTTTTTTTTTTGAGACGAAGTCTCGCGCTGTCGCCCAGGCTGGAGTGCAGTGGCGCGATCTCGGCTCACTGCAAGCTCCGCCTCCTGGGTTCACGCCATTCTCCTGCCTCAGCCTCCTGAGTAGCTGGGACTACAGGCGCCCACCACCGCGCCCGGCTAATTTTTTGTATTTTTAGTAGAGACGGGGTTTCACTGTGGTCTCGATCTCCTGACCTTGTGATCCGCCCGCCTCGGCCTCCCAAAGTGCTGGGATTACAGGCGTGAGCCACCGCGCCCGGCTAAATCTTCATGTTTACTTCCGATTGAAACACTATCATAGCTATTCTGATTAATTTAGTAGTGAAAGAATAATCAATCTTTCTAGGTTTTAATTCCTTGCCTTGTATTTAGGTTAAAAATTCTTACTTGGTGGCCACATGTACCCCAACAAACTTACTACTCCCAGAATTTTCCCAAAATAAAAGTCCTTTTATTTTCTCGGATTATTATTCACAAGATTGACTCTTATCTCTGAAGGCTTTAAAGATTTTTATTCTTTTAGCATTTCTTTCCAATATACTCATGCATTATAGATTGTTGGCTATGGACAACAGAAATATTTTGACCTATTTTTAATCATTAAAATTACTATGAACATTAGCATCTCTCTACCTAATTTTTATTTGCTTAGCTCTGCATCCTACCCCCAAAGGTATAAAAAGGAATTTACTACTCTATAACACAATGATTATGCCTATTAGTTAAGGGAAAATGCAAGAAGATGTAATTGTACTTCTCAATTGCAGTCAAACACTGAATTAGCCACAATGATGACTAAAAAAGATAGCTCAAATGATTAAATCTTCAGATGAACCCTATATTTATATTAAATAATTCAATTTTCAAGGAAAAAATAGTTTGTATATATTTCCCAAGAACAGCTAACCTAAATATATATGCACCTAATACCAGAACACCCAGATTTATAAAGCAAGTCCTTAGAGACCTACAAAGAGACTTAGACTCCTACACAATAATAGTTGGAGACTTTAACACCCCACTGTCAATATTAGACAGATCAATGAGACAGAAAATTAACAAGGATATTCAGGATTGGACTCAGCTCTAGACCAAGCAGACCTAATAGACATCTACAGAACACTCCACCCCAAATCAACAGAATATATTCTTCTCAGCACCACATCTCACTTATTCTAAAACTGACCACATAATTGGAAGTAAAACACTCCATAGCAAATGCAAAAGAGCGGAAATCATAACAGTCTCTCAGACCACAGTGCAATCAAATTAGAACTCAGGATTAAGAAACTCACTCAAAATGGTACAACTACATGGAAACTGAACAACCTGCTACTGAATGACAACTGGGTAAATAACAAAATTAAAGCAGAAATAAATAAGTACTTTGAAAACAATGAGAACAAAAACACAACATATGAGAATCTCTGGGACACAGCTAAGGCAGTGTTTAGAGGAAAATTTATAGCACTAAATGCCCACAGGAGAAAGCTGTAAAGAGCTAAAATTGGCACCCAAATATCACAATTAAAAGAGCTAGAGAAGGAAGAGCAAATAAATTCAAAAGCTAGCAGAAGACAAGAGATAACTAAGATCAGAGCAGAACTGAAGGAGAAAGAGACACGAAAAAGCCTTCAAAACAATAAATGAATCTAGAAGCTAGTTTTTTTTTTTTAAGATCAACAAAATAGATCACTAGCCAGACTAATGAAGAAGAAAAGAGAGAAGAATCAAACAGACACAATAAAAAAAGATAAAGGGGATATCACCAGTGATCCCACAGAAATACAAACTACCATCAGAGAATACTATAAACACCTCTATGTAAATAAGCTAGAAAATATAGAAGAAATGGATAAATTCCTGGATACATACACCCTCCCAAAACTAAACCAGGAAGAAATCGAATCCCTGAGTAGATCAATAACAAGTTCTGAAATTGAGGCAGTAATTAATAGCCTAACAACCAAAAAAAGCCCAGGACCAGATGGATTCACAGCTAAATTCTACCAGAGGTACAAAGAGGAGCTAGTACCATTCCTTTTGAAACTATTCCAAACAATAGAAAAAAGAGAAAATCTTCCTTAACTCATTTTATGAGGCCGGCATCATCCTGATACCAAAGCCTGGCATAAACGTAATCCATCACATAAATAACCTAATAAATAAACGTAATCCATCACATAAACAGAACCAATAACAAAAACCACATGATTATCTCAATAGAGGGAGAAAAGGCCTTCAATAAAATTTAGCACCCCTTCATGCTAAAACCTCTCAATAAACTAGGTACTGATGGAACGTATCTCAAAATAATAAGAGCTGTTTATGACAAACCTATGACCAATATCATACTGAATGGGCAAAAAAACTGGCACAAGACAAGGATGCCCTCTCTCACCACTCCTATTCAACATAGTGTTGGAAGTTCTGCCCAGGGCAATCACACAAGAAAAAGAAATAAAGGGTATTCAAATAGGAAGAGAGAAAGTCAAATTGTCTATGTTTGCAGATGACATGATTGTATATTTAGAAAACCCCATTGTCTCAGCCCAAGATCTCCTTAAGCTGATAAGCAACTTGAGCAAAGTCTCAGGATACAAAATCAATGTGCAAAAATCACAAGCATTCCTATACACAAATAACAGACAAACAAAGAGCCAAATCATGAGTGAACTCGCATCATAATTGCTACAAAGAGAATAAAATACCTCGGAATACAACTTACAAGGGATGTGAAGGACCTCTTCAAGGAGAACTAGAAACCACTGCTCAAGGAAATAAGAGAGGACACAAATAAATGGAAAACGTTCCATGCTCATGGGTAGGAAGAATCAATATCGTGAAAATGGCCATACTGCCCAAGGTAATTTATAGATTCAGTGCTATCCCCGTCAAGCTACCATTTGACTTTCTTCACAGAATTAGAAAAGAAAAACTACCTTAAATTCTATAAGGAACCATATAGCCAAGACAATTATAAACAAAAAGAACAAAACTGGAGGCATCATGCTACCTGACTTCAAACTATACTACAAGTCTACAGTAACCAAAGCAGCATGGTACTGCTACCAAAACAGATATATAGACCAATGGAACAGAACAGAGGCCTCAGAAATAATGCCATACATCTACAACCATCTGATCTTTGACAAACCGGATAAAAACAAGCAATGGGGAAAGGATTCCCTATTTAATAAACGGTGTTGGGAAAACTGGCTAGCCATTTGCAGAAAACCGAAACTGGACCCCTTCCTTATACCTTACATAAAAATTAACTCAAGATGGATTAAAGACTTAGACATAAAACCTAAAAACATGAAAACCCTAGAAGAAAACCTAGGCAATACCATTCAGGACATAGGCATAGGCAAAGACTTCATGACGAAAACACCAAAAGCTACTATATAAACTGTTTAATAGGTGCTAGAGCAGTGAAATAATGACAAAGCTGAGAAACATGCAGCCTGAATAAATGGCTAGTCAGTACCTCAAGATTGAAAATTACTTATATTTTAAGGGAAGCAACAGCATGTGTAAGGGATGCGATGGAAAGTCCCTTGTAAGACAATATCCAACAAGTAAAGCTCACTTAGCCAGCATCTGCACATATGACCAAGCGGTGGTTTTCTAGTCTTCTTTTCACATGGGGATTGGCCTCCTGGTAACATGGACTTTTTGTGCTAGAAAGATGATGAATATTCTATGTAAACAATTGTGAGTATTTTATATAAATAATTATATATAATCTCACTGAAGAAATAAAAACTTGAAATTCAGTGTTATTTTCTTGGGTAAATCATTAATTTTGGAAAGAGCAGATGTAAATTTTATCTGCTTTTCCAAATGAATTGCTGGTATAAAATTAATAATTTTTGTATATGTTTGCTTTTCACAGAAACAAATTTTTTGGTTGAAGTATTTTAAGTTAAAAATGAATTTTTCTTTTATGCTACTGTTACTTTGTACTGTTGTTTCTTTTCCCCGAGATAATGTTCATTTAAAATTCTTATATTTTTCTTTTCCTTTTTAAAAATAGTAACTCAAATACATGAGAAGATGTCAAGGAATATTGCCTATTAAAAATTCTTAATTAGAGTTATAAACATACTATTTGTGAAAATTAGATTATTTACAGATGATCTCTATAAATTCTTCAGTTTAGGACTCTTGAAAATTGATTGCTAGAAATTTATATTTATTTTATTATCTCCTCTTTTATATTATGTCATTCTTTTATTTGTTGTTTATAAAGTATACAGTTTAAATCATACTTTTATTTGTAAATATTTTACTAAAATTGCTATCAATTACACGAGCTACTTTCTAATGATGATTTTGCCCATTAGAATATCTGATTGATAACACTTTGACTAGAAAAGGTAACAACTATTTTCATTCATTGAGTCCTAGAAGGTAAAATGTGCGCTATATTGACCTTAGTTTGAATTCTCTATTACAATTTCCATAAAAACCTTTCAGTAGATGTTTGATATATCAAAATTATGACTTTCAAATATTATTTTTAATTAATTGGAAAATGCAGCAAACTATCCTGTTTCAATCTGACTAGTATAATTGAGCATTATAACAGTGTTCTTGTCTGTCAATATCTTGCCAAATTACCTCCAAAGCAGACACAATGGCCTGTGGAGAATGGGAGTTAGGAAGAAATTCAGGACAGTGATCTACTCCATAATGATTATTTCTGCATCAGTTCTTTCCGTCTGTTTTCGTCATACTGGTGAAAGTTCAGAATTTAAAAAGACGTTGAATTTGAAACTCAGAAAAAGTATATTCCAAGTAGATCCTACAAGGAGAAGAATCATGGAGAACTGCATGTCAGCCTTTTAACATAAATGACACTTTGATTTTATCATAATAAAAAAGTTAGTATCTCTAAGCATGGTGTCTCTCATTTGTCAACTTCATATAATTGCCTTACATTTTTATGTGTATGTATATTATCTTACCAAATGGCAATTAGTGAGAAAGCATAAAGTTAAGTAAGGGGTAACTCGTTTTTAGCCTACCTTTTCTTTCCTTCAATCATTTTAGTGTGTTAATATAATACAACAAAACATTAAATAAAGCAATCATTTTGTTGAGCACAGACTTGCTATCACTAACTCAATTTACAAATTTGGTTAGTTTTGCTATCAAATTAGCTTTAATGTAAAGCTTTTTCAATAGTAGCTATGTTTTTTATAGCACCCTGAAGTGTCACATTTGATCAGTTAGTTTTTTGAGTTCTTGTTCTTTGAAGCTTTTTATGTCAATGGTTGACCACAGTGACTGTTCTATAAAATATTTGCTGAATTCAGTGAATCTGTCATTTACTCATCTTGAATGACATAAAAATGTTGATATCCCAGAGCTGGATTGTACTAACTCATGAGAGCTAACAGGTAACTTTTTGGAAATTTTGCAATCCATTTATGAAACCCAGCAATTACCAAAGGTTGAATGATATAAACTTATTAAGTAATTAATATTAAAAGGGAATATATGCTCAAAACTTATCATGAATAATTATTTTTATATAGTGTAATATTGTCTATACTCTTGAGGTGGTGCATCTAGTTTATAGTATCATTATGGTGCAAATACCATATAATGGAGGATTATTGTGATTCTGTTTTCAAGTTCATGTTCGGTGATTTCACACTGGTAACTTGAAAGAAACAATGGTAGAAGTATTTATACAACATATAAATTAGCAAATGACATAAGTCAGGACAGATTTATTATTTTGTCCATTGTCTTAGTAAAGCTGAAAGAAGTTTCAGGTTTGTTTTGTTTTGTTTTGTTTTTTTGAGATGGAGTTTTGCTCTTTTGCCCAAGCTGGAGTGAAGTGGTGCAATCTTGGCTCACTGCAACCTCCACTCCCCAGGTTCAAGTGATTCTCCTGCTTCAGCCTCCTGAGTAGCTGGGATTACAGGTGTGTGCCACCACACCTGGCTAATTTTTGTATCTTTAGCAGAAACGGTGCTTTCCATGTTGGCCAGGCTGGTCTCAAACTGCTGACCTCAATTGATCCACCCACCTTGGCCTCCCAAAGTGCTAGGGTTACAAGCTTGAGCCACCTTGCCAGGCCAGAAGTTTCAGTTTAATGAACAAAATTTGTATAACAGTGAGAAATAATTTAACAGTAAATCACATACCGTATCAATTACAAAAAATATTGGGAAAAGTATTTGAAGATTGATATGGAGTTTTATTTGCCATATAATAGTTCAGTCAAAACCATAGGTTGGCTGGATATACAAGGGTTCAGCAAAAATCAATGAAAGTATTCTGTGAGAATTGGTCACCTATATGAAATTTATAGTAATAAATATTATATATTTTATCATTTATGAATTATGTTACACATCTTTTATATCAGTACTGTTTATAACCTTATATATTATATATGTTTTTAAGAGACAGTTCTTAAATATTTACCAGCACACTCTCATAATCACCACTACAGTACTGGTTGAGCCACTTCTGTTTTCACTCTGCACTCGACTCTACATTGTGGATTGTTTGAATTTGGATTGCATGAGCTCCTCCACTTGGTTTCTTCCCTTCCCTTCCCTTCCCTTCCCTTCCCTTCCCTTCCCTTCCCTCCCCTCCCCTCCCCTCCCCTCCCCTCCCCTCCCTTGCCATTCCCTCCCCTCCCCTCCCCTCCTCATTTTATTATGTTTTTGCATCCTTGAACTCAAAATCCAAAACCATTAGCAACTATTTATCGTAACAGCTTTATTGAGATAGAACTCACATATTATAAAATTAATCATATAAAGTGTATAATTCAATAATTTTAGTATGTTCAAAGGGTTGTACAACCACCATCATCTAATTTTAGAACATTTTGTCCCTCCTAAAAGATAGTTTGTAGCTATTAACAGCCAGTCCTTATTTTTTTCTCCTCCCCAGTTCTAAATAAACAATAAACTAATTTCATTATTTTTATTTTTATTGTTTTGAGATAGTTTCTCACTCTGTTGCCAAGGCTGAAATGCAGGGGCACAATCGTGACTCACTGCAATCTCAACCTCATGGGCTCAAGTGATCCTACAACCTCAGCCTCCTAAGCTGCTAGGACTACAGGCATGTGTCACCATGCCCGGCCAATTTATTTATATTTTTGTAGCGATGAGGGTCTCACTATGTCTCAAACTCTTGGGCTCAAGAGATCCACCTTCCCCAGCCTCCCAAAGCACTGGGATTACAGGCATGAGCCACTGCATCTGGCCCCATTTCTATCTACATACATTTGCCTATTTTCTACATTTCATATAAATCAAATCATACAATATGTGGTCTTTTATGTCTGGCCTCTTTCATGAAACTTAATGTCTTCAAGGTTTATCCATGGGTGAATCAGTACTTCATTTCTTTTTATGGTAGAAAGATAGTCCTTTGTATGGTTATGCCACATTTTCCTTATACATTTTTCAGTTCAGGGACATTTGAGTTCCCACTTTTTGGATATTACAAATATGCTGCTATTAATATTTATGTATAATATACTTTGGGTGAACTTACTCCTTTTGAATGTGTGTGTTTGTGTGTGTGTGTGTGTGTGTGTGTATATATATATATATTTCATATATACATGATTTTGGCTTACCAAGTCATCTGGTAAGTCTATGTTTAACTTTTTGTTACTGCCAATCTGTTTTCAAAGCAACTGCATTATTTTGCATTCCCACCAGCATTGTATGAGGATTCCAATTTTTCCAGATCCTTGCCAATACTTGCTATTTTTTAATATAGCAATCCTAGTGCATGTGAAGTAGTGTTTCATTGTTATTTTGATTTGCATTTATCTAATCACGAATTATATTGAGCATTTTTTCTTGTGTTTGTTTATCATTTAAACATCTTTTTGGAGAAATGTCTGTTCAAATTCTTTAGCAGTTTTTAAATTGGGTTATTTGACTTTCTATTATTGAGTTGTGTTTTCATATATTATGGATGTAAGTCCTTTATTAGATATATGATTTCCAAATATTTTCTTCCATTTGTATGAGATGTCATTTCACTTTTTGATGCTATTATTTGCATCGTATAAACATTTTAAATATTTATGTAGTTCAATCTATAATTTTTCCTTTTGTTGCTTTTAATTTTGGTGGTTATGAGGACTTTGCCGTACCCAAGGTTACAAACATTTATTTCTAGGTAACCTTGTACAAATTTTTAGTTTTAGCTCTTACATTTACATTGATCATTTAATTTAATTTAATTTTTGTGTATGTGTTGAGGTTGGGACCTGACTATTCCTTTTCATTTGGGTATATAGTTGTCCTGGAATTATTTGTTAAATTCTTTTCCTACTGCATTGTTTTGACATATCTTTTGAAGATGAATTGAATAAATGGAAGGCTTTATTTCTGAAGTCTCAATTTTATTCCACTGATCTATATATCAATTCACATGCCAATGCCACACTATCTAATAAAGACTTTAGTGTGGTAAACTTTGAAATTAAGAAATGTGTGAACTCCAAATTTCTTTTTTTTAATGGCTATTTTGTCTAATCTCGTTTCCTTGAATTGACATAAAAATTTTAAGGCCAACTTGTCAATTTTCATGAAAAGCTATTTGGAATTTTGGTAGTGATTGCAATGATCCTGAAAAATAATGTTTGAAGTACTGCCATCTTAACAATATTGTCTTCTACTCTATAAATGTAAGGTGTATTTCAGTTTATTTAGCTCATTTGAAATATTTTCAGCAATGTTTTATAATGTTCAATGTATATCTTACACTTTTTAAACTTTATATCTAAATTTATTCCTAAATATTTTAGTGTTTTGAAACCTTCATAAAAGAAATTATTTTTCCTTTTTCATTTTCAGATTGTTCATTGCTAATAAAAACTACAATTGATTTTTAATATTGACTTGAACTCATTTATTAGTTCTAACAGTTTTTTAATGGATTCCTTAGAATTTTCTATATATGGGATCATGTCATTTGTGACACACAAAGCATCTACAAAGATATTTTTACTTCTTCCTTTCCAATTTGTTGTATTTTCTGTCTTTTGCCTGATTAATTTTCCTGGCTAGATTCACAGTGTGATGTTAAATAGATGTGGCTAGAGCACACATACTTGAGTGGCTTTTATTTTTAGGAGGAAAGCATTCAGTCTCTCACAATTAAATAAGATGTTAGTTATGGGAGGTTTTTGTAGATGTTCCTTATGAAGTTGAGGAAATTCCTTTCTATTCCTAATTTACTTAGAATTTTTGTCAGGGAAGTATGTTGGCTTTTGTCAAATGATTTTTTTTCCTGCATCTATGGAAACAATAATATGCTTGTGTCCTTTATTGTATTAATATGATATATTACATTAATTCCTTTCATTGTATTAAACTAACCTTGCATTTCTGGAATAATCCTACTTGATTGTGGTATATAATAACTTGTAAATGTGGTTGGATTTGGTTTGCTAGTATTTTATTGAGGATTTTTGTCTCTATATTCATAAAATATATTGTTTTGTATATCTTTTTTATCCTGTGATACATTTGGTATCTTTGGTATCAAGATAATACTGACCTCATTGGATAATTTGGGAAGTGTTTTGTCACCTATTGCTTTAAAAGAGTTTGTGATGAATTCCATTGATTCTTTGAATGTTTGGTTCAGTGAAGCCATCTGGGCCTGGGCTTTTTCTGTGTGTGAAAAGCTTTTTTAGTTACTAATTTTGTCTTTATACTTGTGATAGGCCTATATATTTTTTTGTCAGCCATTATCAGTAATTTAAGTCTTTCTAGGAATTGTTAATTTTATATTACTTATTGTAATCTGTTGACATGCACATGTTTATTATTTTGTGTGATTTTTTTTTAAAATTTTTGTAAGGTCAATAATGATCCTTCTTTTATTCCTAATTTTAGTAATTTGAGTTTTCCCTTCCCTCCTCTTTTTACATTTTTATATAAGAAGAGCTTAAACTTTGTCATTTAAAAAGTTGTTTTCACATATTGCTTTTTGGTTTTGCTGATTTTGTCCATTGTTTTCTACTTTCCATTTCATTTGCTTCTCCTCAGTTTTTTACGTATTTTCTCCCTTCTACTTGATTTTAGTTTGCTCTTTTTCTGGTTACTAAGGTGAAAACATAAGTCTGATTTGAAATTTTTCTTGTTTTTTAATATAGGCATTTAGCACTGATTTGAGCGTGTTGTGTCCTTGGTTTCATTCATCTCAAAGTATTTCTAGCTTTCCTTTGGATTTCTCTGACCAATTAGTTTTCAGAAGTATGTTGTTTAATTTCTTTATATTTGTAGTTTTCCCAAATATCCTTGTGTCACTAATTTCTAGTTTAATTCCATTTTGGTCATAAAACATGTAAAATATATTTTCAATCCCTTAAATTTACTGAGGCTTGTTTTATGATAGCATGAGGTCTCTCATGAAAAGTGTGTTACTGTTTTGTAGAGTGTTCTATGTATGTCTATTAGTTTTTTAAAACTTTTAAGTATTGTTTAAGTCTTCTATTTCCTTATATATCTTCTGCCTAATTGTTCTACTTTTGAAGGTGAGCTTTTAAGTTTCCAGCTATTATTGTTGAATTGTCTATTTCTCCCTTTAATCCTGTTAGTTTTTGCTTCATCAATGTGTGTGTGTGTGTGTGTGTGTGTGTGTGTGTCTGTGTGTGTATGTCACTTGGAGTCTCTTATTGGGTCCATATATGTTGATTGTTGTTTTGTCTGTCTGGTGAATTGAACCTTTTATTACTATGAAATGAGTCTCTTTATTTTTTAATTATATTTTAAAATTATATTTTAGTGGTTGCTCTGGAGCATACAATATACATTTGAAATTATCAGAATCTACTTCAGATATATAGTATTTTGGTTACAACCAAGTAAAGAAATTTTTATTTTATATAGCTCTATTTTTTCCCCACTTTTTTGTTCTATGACTGATACATATTTTTTATATGGTTGATAAGTCATAAAACTGACACACAAGTAAAACATCTATATATGTTGAAATACAACAATATATTTTCATAACTATTGCTGTTTGTAATCTTATGTCTTTTAAAGAAGCTGAGGGAAGAAAGTAGAAAAGTGTGTGTGTATATATATATATACACACATATATATATATATATATTTTTTTTTGAGATGAAGTGTCACTCTGTGGCTCAGGCTGGAGTGCAGTGGTATGATCTCAGCTCACTGCAAGCTCCGCCTCCCAGGTTCAAGCAATTCTCCTGCCTCAGCCTCTTGAGTAGCTGGGACTACAGGTGCATGCCACCATGCCCAGGTAACTTTTGTATTTTTTAGTAGAGACGGGGGTTTCACCATATTAGCCAGGCTGGTCTTGAACTCCTGACCTCATGATCCGCCCGCCTCAGCCTCCCAAAGTGCTTGAATTACAGGCCTGAGCCACCGAGCCTGGCCAACTTTCTTATTTGACCTTTTTGGTTCTCTTTCTCTCTCTGTGTGGATCTGCATCACCATAAGGTATCATTTCCTTACTCCAAACTCCAATACACCTTTGTTTCTGCCCCTTTTCTCTGTTATTGTCAAGTGTGTTACTGGTGCTCTGGATATTTTCATGTGAATTTGAATTACTGTCTGATGTCATTTACCTTCAGCCCGAAGAAGTTCCTTTAGCATTATTGTATGTTATGTCTACTAGCATTGAATTCTCTCAGTTTTGTTTATCCGGGATGGTGTATTACACTTTTCTTTTCTCTTTTCTTTTTTTTTTTTAGACAGAGTTTTGCTCTTGTTGCCCAAGCTGGAGTGCAATGGTGTGATCTTGGCTCACCATAACCTCCGCCTCCAGGGTTCAAGCAATTCTCCTGCCTCAGCCTCCCAAGTAGGTGGGATTACAGGCATGCATCACGACACCCAGCTAATTTTGTATTTTTAGTACAGATGGAGTTTCTCCATGTTGGCCAGGCTGGTCTCGAACTCCTGACCTCAGGTGATCTGCTCGCCTCTGCCTTCCAAATTGCTGGGATTACATGTGTGAGTCACTGCACCCGGTCATCACCTTAATTTTTGAAAGATAGGTTTCTCTGGCTATAAGATTCCTGGTTGACAGTTTTTTACATTTAGCAATTTGAATATGTCATCCCGTTGCATTCTGACCTCCTTTGTTTCTTTGGAGAAGTTAATTGTAATTGGGGTTAACTTATATGTGATGGGTCTTTTATCTCCTGGTGCTTTCAAGATTTTTGTCTTTGGTTTTAATTTCTACTGTACTGTGTCTATTTACTTTTCTTTTTTTTTTTTTTGCAATTTTCCAACTTTGGGTTTATTGAATTCTAAGCTCATTAAATATATTTCTTCCAGTTTCCAAATGACTTAATTACACCTTACTGTCTAACCCATGATATTTGGCTGATTTATATAGTAGACCTAACCTCTGAAGGCATTTTTGATTTTTACTTATAGAGTGCAGGTGTGTATTGTGCTTAACTCATAGTTGAGAGTAAACAGATCCACATGACAGAAAGATAATAGACCATTTTCCTTCCCAAATAATGTGATTTTAATATTATCTTGACAAACACTGAACTTCCAATTTCTTGAGACAATGTTGACTGTTAATAAGTGATTGTGAAACATGTCAAATATATGCTCCTATGGCACAATTTGTATCTCCTGTGCTCTAACTCATACCCATTTGTAGTTGGTTGAATAATGGCCACCCTAAGATACAAAGTCCTAATTCTTGACACTTGTAAACATTATCTTGTTTGCTATAAGGACCTTTGTAGATATTATTAAGCATCTTGAGAAGATTACTTTGGATTATCTGATTAGGCTCTAAATCTCATCATAAGGGTCCTTACCAGAGAGAAAAACACAGAGGAGGGATACACAGAAGAGACAATTGTAATATAATGCAACCTCAAGCCATGAAATGCTGTCAAGCACCAGAAGCTGGAAGAAGCAAAGAATGGATTCTCTCCTAGAGCTTCCAGAAAGAGTATAGCTCTGTGGACATTTTGATTTTGGACTTCCGACCTCCAGGATTATGAGAAAATAAAGTTCTCTTTTTGAAAACCACTCACTTTTTAGTAACTTGTTAGAGAATCCATAAAAAATTAATATGCTACTCTAGCAATCATTTCTTTAATACCTATTTTCTGCATTAAACTGTAAGCTTCATAAATGCTCGATTATCTGTCTTACACATCTTGATAAGTCCAGCTACTAGCAGAGGGTTTAGTAATATCTGGGCCTTGTTGAATACTTACTGATAAAATGAGTTAATAGGCTGTGATCCCCATATCACTCACAATTGAGGGTTTAGCTAGGTAAATCAGTGAACATGTGAATGAATTAAAGGACAAATATATATTTATTGCCATAAACAATAAATACAGACTAAGTGTAAAAGATTATCACAATTTTTGGTTTTCCAGCAAAGGAACCCTCTCAGTTCATTTGCTGGAGACTATAAATTTTATGACTAGGAACAAAGAAGAGAAAGTTTTATGGGTGGTTTTACTAGTGGATAGAGTTGGAATTTGAGTTTTCAGCCTAGGAAAGGTGGTTATTCTCTCAGGTATAGGGAATAGGTCAGGAGGAAGCATATGAAATTGTGTTTTTAGCTGTTTGACCTAACATGTGATTTCCTATATATAGTTGTTTGAATATGTTGCTTCAGCCACCACTACTTACAAGGCCTACCTTAAGTAGAAAAACAAATAAATAAATAACAACAAACTAACAAAAAGCACCGAGTGACTTACTTTTGGTTATGCAGTGAGCTCAGTCTACTGGGGTTACTGTTCAAATAAACTCTTGCCATTTCACTGCATAATGATTTTGCTCAGATTAATCATTCTCTTGTGCTGTATGCTGGGGTTAATGGTTATGTTATACTACTTCAAATTATATCACAGGGTCCAAATAAGAAGTGTGTGTATGTGTGAGTGTGTGTGTGTATGTGTGTGTGTGTTTGCAAGCAGGAAGCCCTTTCATGTTGCAGCCATGTAAGATTAACTTTATTATTTCATTCTATTTTTCTATTTGTTTCTTATTCCTCTCTATTATCCATGAAAACTCTTTGTTCTTTGTTGTACTTCTCAGCAAAATGGCTTTTGCCTGGTTCCAACTCCAACCTATGTTAAATTATACTTCTTCCTGGAATCTACTTCAACAGAAGGTGATATTTTCTCTTAATTCCTATAGTACTTTGCATACTTTTTATCATGGTCCCAAAAATGACAAGAGCCACCATTTACTGAGCATTCATTATATGGCAAAGATTGGATTACATCCTTTAAATGTATCATTTCATTTAATTCTTACAACAGGTCTGTGTAGTGGGCTCTTTATTTTACAAGAGAGAAAAACTGAAATTTAGAGAAGTTTAAGTGATTTGCACAAAATATGCTGCTTCCAAGTAGAAGATCTAAATTTCACATAGATAATTTGTAGCGCTCATGTTTTTGACCTTGACCACATATAGTTATTTAGACCAATACTGATAGCATAGTAAAGATGTTTTCTTAAAACTCTGTACCATTTTTTCATTTCTCAAATTACCGCTTCCAGGACCCAGCAACTCAATATTGTTTGGGTGAATTAGTACATGTCTAGAATTTAATTATTACAATAAAAAATTACTGGGCCTTAAAATATATTTTAACATAATTTAAGAAAGTTGTACTGATGGCAACAAATAAGTCATTATAAAAACTTAAAAGATGGAATTTGTGGGTAAGCATGATTTATTCAATATTAACTATGCCAAATGTCTTCTCTCATGTTTCTTCAAGTTCTGTATGTAAGCAATGCATAAAATAGTGAAATATTCATTCATGCATTTTTGATATTTCCTATATAGACGATTTTGTTGAGGTTATAAAAACATTTTGTTTTAATCAATTTATTTATTAAATGCAAATTGGTTTATTAATCTTATGTGTTTTTGTTGTTGTTTTGTTTCCAGGATGGCGTAGGGGTAGATGAGAAGCTGTCTTTACGACGGGTAGCTGTGGTTGAAGATTTCTTTGACATTATTTATTCGATGCATGTGGAAACGGGGCCAAATGGAGAACAAATTCGGAAACATGCTGGACAAAAGAGAACTTACAAAGCAGTAAGTTAAAAAAGAAAAAAAAAAAGAGCATGCATTTTGAGACTTGATATTACGTATCCTTGTTTAAATGGGTTTGATAATTATAAATATTCTATCTTCAACATAAATTAGGCCATATGATGGTCTTGCCCAACATTTAAACTATAATTATTTTGGCTGTATGTTCACTAATCTATTCATATAATTTAAAACTGTCTCTAGAATTTTCATGTTGTTGCTTTTAAAAATGTGTAATATGTGGTAGTCCCAATCAAATACCCACAAATGGGAAGATATATTATATATTATATTATGAATATTATATATTCAGAGAGTCATAGCATATGAATTGTGGACTGGAACATAAGAACTTTTATACTACCACTACTATCAACATTTATTTTCCATCAAATCATATTAATATGTTTAGGTATTTTCTAGTTCATAGTAATAATAAAATGAGTAAGAACATTTTATGTAATTTTCTTATGTCACCTTATATTCAATATATTTATCCTGAAGGGTATGTATTTCTTAATTTTCTAGGATAGACTATTAAAAGATATGTGTTATTTTAATAGATCGAATGCCCTTGAAAGTTTAAAAATGGAAGTATATGATGTTTTTGTCATAAATTTTGCAAAAAGCAGATTTAATTAACTGTTAGATATGGAAATATATTTTGTCAAAATGCAGTAATATATTATTTCTAAAGTTTCTAATTATACCTACAGTTTGATCTAGACACTTTAATCTAGCTTTTTATTTAAAAACTTTATAAAATCATATTACTATAGATATTTCATCCTGTCTAGGAAAATTGAACAGTAAATTATTCTTCTCCTATATGAGCGAAATGTACATCCGAATTACTTTGTCAGCAATGAGAATAATATCCTTTTTGAGAATTCTTATTGAATTTTGCTTTTGGCTACCTTTATATTAACTGTTTTCAGCTATATTGATATACAATATCAGTCTGGATCCATTTATTTTTCAGATACAGAAAAATGTGTGAAATGCTCAAAGTTTCAAATACAGGTACCTATGTTTGAAAATTAGCTACTGAGCATAAGAAATAGCTTCTTTTTCATAACTATTTTTTGCTATATTGCCAGGGTCATATTGAATCTTTGTAGTTGCATAATAACCCCTAATACATGTTGTATTTATCCCTCCTTCTCTATGGTTTTGTTTCTTGGCTGTTTCCAAATTGCATGGTTTGTGGGCAGGCACTATTGTAAGTTTCCTTACATAAATCTGCCACATAAACTTTCTTTTGACTTACACATTCCAGGAGACATTCTTATCATGACTAATGATAATGGCCTAGCTTCTTGAGATATTTTTATATAGACTAACATTACTGAACATACTCATTTTGCCTGTCTCCTAAGCCAGGGTTATTCCTCTGGAGAGTAATAGGAAAAAAAGAAATGTATATTGATCTACTAATATCACTAACTGTATAATCTTATAATAATGCATTTTCATGAAATAGCTACCTGAACTCGATAGGACTTTGTAAAAGGACTTTGCTAGGGATGCATAATTTCAGTTGTATTAAATGAATAAAAACAAAAACCAAAATAACAAGAAAAAATCAAGTGGTTTCATTGTCAATAGTAGTGTGGAAGTCAAATCTGTTTAGGTGCCAAAAGCAATTTAAAATAATTTAATCTTTGAAATGCATTTATTATAGACCTTTAATCAAAATGCAAAATGAGTCAGTGATTTAAATCCAAATCTCTTGCCCCGTGTTTTCTTAAATGAAATGTAGAGAATCTGATCCATTGCCATTATGCATGCTAAACACTTGCAATAAATTGATAAACATGTTTCCGGTATACACAATTTTGAATTAATATTAGGAAGACATTTTCTGCATTTTGGGGTAGGGATACAACCTTTGAAAGTATATCCAGAATCTGAAACCTCATCTAATCCCGCTTGAGAATGTCTTATTTGAATATCCTCTCTTTTCCCAAGTTTTTATTTGCACATCTAAAGTGTTGTCACCTTTTCCTAATACGTGAAGGTTCTTTTTGGCCTAAACTTTTTCCCTCTGATCTCTCTAAGTAGAATTCTAATTGGGAAACATTTCCTTTTTATGCAGTAATAATTCATTGTAGGAAAGAAACAAAATATAGAACTGCTTGCAGTGCCAGTGAAACTGTGCATACGACTCTACAATGAATTTAAGTCTAATGTTAAAATGTGATGAAAGTGTTCAATTAATGGGGCATAAAACTAAAATGTAATTTGAAATAGAATGGTTTAGTGCTATTAAGGCCATAGACTGTTGGGCCAGACTTTAATTCTTAATACTAATGCTGAATTTGGCTAGTCATAGGTAGGATTAGCTAGATAACTATTGCAATTATAATGGTTCCCATTAAGTTTAAGATTTCTTTCTAATTCTTAAACATTAGCTTATAGAGCATGCATAATGATTATGTTTATTGACCTTCTTTTTCTCCTTTTTCCTACATGGCCAAGAAACCATACTTATACAACTAATCATATTAAAGTGTATCATATTGTCTTAACAATATTATCAATAGATCTAGTGGTCATTTTATTTACTTTGCCTTTTTGCAAATCTTTCTATGTTTTCATTCTGCAGGAAATGGTGGTCCTTTAATATTGGATTAACTTTTGAATGCATTTGGTTTTTCTATCTGCAGTATATCATTCCTTGAAATATCTAGGCATTTATAAAACTTAAACTGTATTGCAATCTGATTTGACTTTAGCTAAAATTGGAGGGTATATATATTATTTCTCATGAGCTCTTGAAAATCCCACACAAAATGACACATTTGAGGAATATGTAAAGGCTATCATGATTTTTTTTTCAGTCGTTATTGAATTATAGTGACTCTTAGGTCTCTTTTCTACATTTGTATCTGTGTATGTATTAACTTACTGGTACATTGAATGTGTTTCTTTCAATATATTTGTCTATAGTCTACTCTTGGTTATCTACATGAACAAAATGGAGAAGAGGTAGGACCATTCAATATCACTCACGTTTGAACTTAAAATATATCCTTTTACTAAAAAATAGAATCTGAATGCAGATGTGGTTAGCAATTTGGAAAATCACTTCAAAATTAATGATGTGATATTATAAAAATAACTTGAGATCCTGTTTTGTCTTCTAGTTTGTAACTCTTCTCAAATTCTGCCAAAACTTCATCTTCTGTGAATACATCACTGTTTTCTGGTTTTCTTTTATCAATTGTATTATATCACAGGGTAAGCGAGTTCAGACACATTTCTTAAATTAGGGACTAATCAAAGGGTTAAGTTTCAGAGCTCTTTCTTGATACATGTAAAATAAGACTGACTGGTAGAAATCCAGGAACTAAGAGGGAAAGTCAGTGTTATCAATAGAGAAAACAGTCTGCATATATCTGTGCATAAACACATACACACACACACAACTCACAGTGTGATATTGTAAACTTACATGTATTACTCATATATATAACTGCCAATAATTACATTCAAGTCAGGAGTGGAGAACATATGCTATAGCTAAAAGGAAATAGGCTGGAAGCCAGACTAACGCAGTTTCAAATTTCAAATCTAACACTCATTTCGTATCTGTACCACTTTTGGCAAATTATTTACTCTTTTTCTTTATATGGTGGATAATGATACACATTGTGTGCTGAAATGAATGAGTTACTGTGTGTAAAGTGCCTGGCATATAGTAAACTTGTGATTGGTGTTATTTCTCTCCTTCTTTGTCCAATCACTACTCATGTTTCATGTAGAAGGACAGGCAGCAAAATTAGCATAGCTCTATCATTTACCCTAATTACAATTACGGATCTAATTTCCTAGGCCCGCTCTGATGCCTCTGTGTTGGTAGACAGGAATAGTAATAACTTTTCTTCCAGGCATTTTTTTGGTGCGTCCTGTAGGTGTCACTATCCCTGAAAGTCCACAGTTTGGGTTTATAAGAAAGCAAGAGGAAAGGCCAGAGTTCTTGTGTTTAGGAGCTGTCCTGCCAGATGAAATTTGTGAGAGTTTCAGTTATTTCATTTGCTTTTCCCAAAGATTAAATCTGTTAAACTAATTTCAAATTAATTTTGTGGAAAAAATAAAATTGGCTCTTTTTTTAAAAAAAAAATGCTTTTAATATGAATGGAATATTCCTTTCCAGAGATATGCTGTAGAATAGTAACATATTCGTGTAGAATCTCTACAGCCTTACTCTGAAGATTAACAAAGAAAATCTTTATTCTGTCATATCTAGGACACGTAACCTTAAAACTCTAGTTAGCATTATTTTTTGCCTAGTTCTTTTAGTGAATATCTATTGGTTCACTGTCTCTATTGCTAAATAGAATATTCTAACTTGCACCAGTTTCTGCTAGTTTGCCATGCAAAAATTCCCAGAATTTTTGTCAACTTATAATGGGACTAATGAACCAAATTTGCAGCCATCATGGTGTGGAAAAATAACACTAAAGTCAAATTCAAGAATTCTGAACAATACATTTAACCTCTTTGTGCATAGGCCACAATTCACTCACATATATGATGTAATTCTATAGTCTAAGACAGAGTTTGTAGAGTTTGCAGATCTTAACAGTGTTAAAATAGGGGTTTATCTATATACATTTGTGATTCATGCCAAGAAGGCTTTGATCCCAAGCACATTTTTCTTCTGTGTCATAGTGCCTCAAGTTTTACAATTAGAACTCAATCTATTTGGGTTAAACCGTTGACCCCTGTATCTTTATATAAAATTCAAATATCATTAGGCAAGAGAAGGTGGAGAATCACTTAAATTGCTAGCAGTCATTGATACTTTATATGATCATTTAACATACATGCTTCTGTCTCTCATCTGTAGCTAAATGTAACTCAAGTCAGGAGTAAGATAGAAAGAAAATGTGAGTCATTGGCATAGAGCAATCTGTTGACCTCCCATTTAGAACAGGACCTGCCTGATTTTTTTTATTTTTATTTTTTGAGACAGAGTTTTACTCTTGTTGCCCACACTGGAGTGAAATAGCATGATCTCAGCTCACTGCAACCTCCGCCTCCCAGGTTCAAGTGATTCTTCTGCCTCAGCTTCCCAAATTGCTGGAATTACAGGCATTCACCACCATGCATGGTTAATTTTTTTTTTTTTTTTTTTTTTTTGTATTTTTAGTAGAGACGGGGTTTTACCATGTTGGTCAGGCTGGTCTCAAACTCCTGACCTCAGGTGATCTGCCTGCCTTGGCCTCCCAAAGTGCTGGGATTACAGGCATGAGCCATCGCACCCAGCCCTGATTTTTATATGAGTCCTAATGTGGCATCACACCTAATAGCGTTTGGTATGTGTTTGCCAGTTAAAAGTTAAGAACCATGTCATCAAGATGAGGAAGAAGTCTCAGCAAACTCCATAGAAAAATCTTTATTTTCCAAAAAAGGGGAACTATATTTATTCAAAATATTTAAAAATGTTAGAGTATATTTTGAAATAAATTAATGTTATTAAATGAAAAACTGAGAATTACATACATTTCTCAGAAAAAAATGCTCTCTAGACATGATTCACTCATAGAATATAAAAATACTGTGTGTTTGAGTCTCTTTCACTTCTTTTTACTCTTTTGAATTTTTCCCTTTCTTGCCACAGATCTAAGCGCAAGTATAGGTTGTCTTTGAAGCAAAGGGGTGAAGAAAATCTCTATCAGGCTTAGAACTTAATTTCATTTCTGTAGCCAAATTCTTTAATGTAGAAATAAAATTAAGGCAAAATAACACAACAGACAAATATAGGTTCCTGCCTTTTTAATGCAGATCCATTGTTTTTTCCGCATTTTATTATTACAAACTAGAGTACCTTAAATAAGCTGCTGTTCTGAATGTCTAACAGAGATAGAAAAAACTTAAAATGAAGTATTCCAAGTCCAAATTTTTGGTAGACTTTGTCCAATATTGAACTCATTAATAATTTATACTGTTACACAATAGATCTGTGATCTAGAATTGTATTTTATAGCTAGTTTACCTTAGAGAGTTTAGCAGTATAAAATAGCACTCAAATGTAGGTATTTTACAGATAATTTTGTTAGGTTATTTTGATTTATATCTCTCTATAGAAATGTAAGATATCTAGATATATCTATAGCTATCTATAGATAAATAGATCTATATCTTTCTATATCTATTTGTATCTATATAGACATATGTATCCATCTGTTTCTTTCTCTCTATATATACATATATGTCTATTAGATATATAGATACATATCTATATATACATATGTAGATATATCTCTATGTATCTATATAGATATAAATATACAAAGATGTAGATCTATCTCTATATATATATTCTCATATATAGAGAGAACGATATATATATATAGATAGATATATAGATATATATACTACCTCACATTTGAGGTAGAATATAAGCACATTACTTTTCACATTGGTTTATTTATTAGTTACACACATACACACACACCCTATATCCACACAAACATATATAGATTTTACACAAGTGATTTCTAAATATTAACTACAGCTACTGAATATTATTCAGATTACTGTCAGATGTGTACAACATCTCAGAAGGAAACAGTTAAAAATAAATCGGCATGATAATTAAATTTATCAACTAGCAATCCTAAAACAAAAGAATAGCTTATTGTCATTTATTAAAATTGAATTATATCTCATATAGGTGTAGTTGCTCATTGCAGTGGCCAGAGTAATACTGCAAATCTTTAAGATTCAGAAGCTGTCTTCTTGGTAGTGGAGACAAAAAAAATGATGTAAGAGCTTATCCAAAGAAGTTTATCATCAGCTAATGTCATACACCACATCATCAATAATTTTTATATTAAATTATAATATCCCAGTGAATATTCTTTGAAATATAATTTACCTTTTGGAGAAACTTCATTAGCTCTTTGTGACAGCCTAGTAAATTACTACTTTAGTGCTCCCTAGTGGTGAAAAGGAGCCAATGCGGCTTTAAAAAGTAGCTGGTTAATGCCTCCTAGTGGGTGATTCTCACTCAGATCAAGAGGTTTGTTTTCCTTGCTACTCTGATAGTGTAAAAAAATTAAAATGACCAAATTTCTTAAAGTGTCTGCATGTATGCGCCTGTATAAATTACTATATAGGTAATGAATTTGCATAGAAGATAATGGCAAGGAGATGTAAGACATAGGAGACTGGCATGAGATTGTGGAGAGAGAATGGGCCAGCTTTGATGCCAGCTAGACTTGAGTTTAAATCCCATAGTGTAAGTTCTGCATGTGTGATGTTGGCATGTTATTATTTTGTAAGGTTGTTTTTAGGGCCATAAATAATATAGGTAAAGTTTTAATATAATAATTGCTTCGAACTTCAAAAATTATAGATATTACAATAATGTGGTGACTAGAAAGATGGGTTTTTTCTTTTAATATGGAGTGGTTTTGGGGGTAACAGATGTTCTAAATTGCTTTCCCCCCTATTAACCAGGTAATCAAAAGCTAACTTCTTTTTTTTGTCTACTATGCTCCTTAGTGACCTATGGATAACACCCACCCATGTCTTCATTCATGATTTTCTCATAAATTTGAGAATATTATTCACTAGCTTTATGAGCAGCAGACTTAGTTGTCTTATGATAAGAGCCAGCTTTTACCTATTTTTATCCATTTATCTCTTCTTCTCCCCATTCTCCCCCCACCCTCAATTTCCTGGGAATGTCCTCTCACAGTGAACACTTTCCTCGGCTCTATTTGAGTTTCTTGGTTACGGGTGAATTCCGAAAGAAACTGAGTCGGTAACCTAGTTGCTTCTTTTGAGAATTTGGAATTTGGAACAGGAAATTTCTATCTTTCTGTGCTTTTTCTCATCAATAGATAATACATAGACATGGTATATTTGGTCAGATATATTCATTAGTGTCTAATCATTGATATAGTCTAAAGCGTTGTCTCTCAATTGGGCTATATAGGCCTTAGGGGCAGACAAATAGCATTGTCCCAAGTACTCCAGGCCTTTTAATATCCCATAATATGTTAATTTTCAGCATCACCAACCCCCAGATATTGTGATAACCAAAACGCCTTCTTGTTCTCTATTTGTAAAATCACCTAGTGAGAACGGTAAACACTCCCAGTTGAGAGACATTTTATAAAAGAAACCACATAGCCAGTTCTCTACTTGGTACCTTTGAAAAATCTGTTTCTTATTTGCCAGTGATCGAGCAATTCAATAATTCAGACAACTAATTCTGCATCCAGAGTGCACTGTCATCATCTCACAGATTCTGCACTTTGCCTGCATAAATACATGAAGGATATGCAAATTACTGGAGTCCCTAACAGAATGAAGTGAAATCTTCGCCATCTTTCTCTGTCTCCCTAACGTGGCTAATGATTGCCTGCTTTGAGCGGCTACAGCAACTGTATTCTTGGATATGCATTCAAAAAGAATTGCTGGCTCCCCACTGACCAGCAGTGTGTAAGAAAGGTAAACTTTAACAAGGGAGTTGCAATAGCAGCCTAAGAGGGTTTGAACATGCCAATGAACTCTAGACCAGAAAAGTGGCATTCTTTGTGGTTCTCCCCTAGGGCCCAAAGGAAATATAAATGTATCATATTACACATACTCTTCAGGAAAAATCAAGACAGGAAGAGGTTTTCCACACTCCCATGTAAGTAATTGTGTATTTTAATGTAATTCTTCATGTCACAAGTAATTCTATAAACAATGACTTTGCTGAGTTATCTTATTTAATGCAATATTTAGGAATTCTCTTTATTTTACTATTAGTGAACCTATATGAAAAAGATCTTTTTCATTGCCCATCTGCTTATTTTTTCATCTAATATAAGAATTCTCTGTTTTGACAATCTTTTCCTTAGCAGCCAAATATTCAATCATGAGAAATAACATAGCCGAATGTGGTGGCGCATGCCTGTGATCTCAGTGCTTTCAGAGGCTAAGATGGGAGAATTGCTTGAGACCAGGAGTTTGAGACCAGCCTGAGCCACATAGCTGGATGCTATCTCTACAAAAAATAAAAATAAAAAAAATTAGCTGAGCATGGTGGAGCATGCCTCTAGTCCTAGATGCTCAGGAGGCTGAGGTGGGTGATCACCTGCCCAGGAGTTTGAGACTGCAGTGAGCCATGATCATGCCATTGCACTGCAGCCTGAGTGCCAGAGTGAGTCTCTGTCTCTAAAAAAATAAAAGTAAAATAAAATAAAATAAAAAGAAGTGACAGAAAAATAGCACCCACAAGTTTAGGGATACATCTCCAGTTTGACTATTTCTTTTTTGAAATGGTTTCATTTACTCAGTGGATGGCTATTTTAATTATTGTAAATAAGGTTCCAGATTAAATATGTTAATCATTATAAAAGGCTAAAATAATAAAATAAAGCTCTTTCGTGAATATCAATATATCTGAATTTGAAATATAATCAGTAAAGCAAAACAAGTTTCCAACGAAAATTAATTATAATTTAACATAAACCACATTCTATTTTCTGCTTGATTACACTTCAGTCTACTAATGTATACTGATGTAATACCAAATTCATCTGATGGTGCCCTAGAATGCTGCTACCTGTATATGTTTTCCTCCTCTAGTTTCTTTATATCATATAGTGAAATGCTTTGCCTTCTTTTAAGCTGTTTTTGCCTCTGGTCTAGCACTTGTACCATTTCCCTATCTTTGGAGAATACTCACTTCCTACCTCTGTACCACATTCACTTTTCATTTCTTTTGCTCTGTGTTGAATGCATTTGCCTCAAATCTCCAAATTGTTTTTATCTGTCTGAAGAACTGACTTGAACCATCTAAAGTACTCCTGCCTGCTTTATACCTTCTTCAGATTTGCCTACTTTTATTTTAAATTTGACCACATACTCATCAAATTCTTAGCACTACAAAATAACTTTGGATGAACAGAGTGCATTCCTCTGCTTTAAACTGGTGTTTTTTGTTTTTTTTTTTTGTTTGTTTTTTGGGTTTTTTTTTTCCATTAGATACCATAATCCACTTGTGACTCATCAAGTTAATTTATTGGGCTGTGATCACTTTTAAAAAATGAAGTAGAGAAGAGAATAGAAATGATCAGTTTGATTTTATGAGTGTGGATATGTGCTAGCTTATGATGTGAAATGTATGTATACCTGTGCTGTTGATATAGAATGCTGGAAAGCCTTGCTTTAGATGGGCACTATGATTTCAAGCTGCCTGCAGACTCCCCAGTAAGCACTTCCACCTACCCTATCACTTCTGCTCTTGGCATAGCCTTAGATTTTCCTGACATAACAATTTTTTCCAAAGTTAAAATTACCTTCAGACTCAAACCAATATTTTCATTCATATTAGATAAATATACTCTTTAAGGTTGCTAGATTTAACAAACACAGGATGACCAGTTATATTTGAATTTCAGATAAACAATAGTTTTAATACATTTGGCTCCAATATTGTATGTTTATCTAGAACTAAAACTGAATTAGGTGTCTTATATTTTATCTAGCAAACTTATTCCTATTTAAAAATCAACCCAGATCCTCCTGACTGGACTACATCAGCCATCTCAACTAGGTAAAAAAGGCAAGGGTAGATGAATGGGTGTGAAGACTGAGGGAAAACATGATCAGAGAAGAAGGGAGAAAAAGAAAATGTGGGCAGTGCTTTTCTACAAATGTGCATTAGAGTAATGCTAATACTCCCAGAGTCATAGCAAAACAAACAGTACTGCAGGATTGATAGGAACTCAAAGAAAACATGATAATCCTCCAGCAGGGAGCATGAGGATTTAGGGGTGGTTGTGCAAATCTGGCAGTTTCCTGGTTTTGCTATTGGAAACATCATTTAGGCACAGGAATTCTTTTGGTCTTTAACAGATGTTGAAAGGTCAGATAGATACTCTGTCTATAGATAGATGAGTAGTTAGTGTTCCCAAGCAAAAAATTTTGAGAGATACAGTGATTACAAATTTGTTTAGGCAGGCCAGTATGTCTGTCTTTTGTCTAACTCATTGTTGCTAGACAAGAACTTTTTATCTGTGAATTTTCTTGTTGAGTCCTGATTAAAGCCTTTTTCAGAGTTGCTTTGAAACTAATCAAACAATTACCAATAGATAATTCCAAGAATTTGATATGTCCAGTCACATTAGTGCTGTAGAACCATATTGGGTAGTATTCAGTGGTAATTATGGTGCCTATGCATTCAATAGTTATTTGCTGGATAAATAAATATGTAGTTGAAAAAATGTCTTTATCTTTGCAAGACTGTTTCCTTACATATCTCTGCAAATTAATTATTTCCTCTGCAGTAGTACAATGATGTACACTGTTAATCCTTTTTCATGGACAAGTGGGTTAAAAAATTTATTTTAATAGAAAAGAAAATTAGTGTCTGAGCATTTCAATTTTGTAACACATCTAGAAAATTATCAAAGTCATAGCTAATGTAAGTCATCACATTATATTCCACTTGGGCTCAAATGTGACAGTGGTTGCATACTTTTTAAAGTCCTAAATGCAAAGGCATTCAATATATAAAACAGAAAAAGACAGAGAGCTGTTCCTTGAATTGGAGATATGCATAGAGCCTAGATTTCTTTTCCTCAGATAGAGGCCTTGCTGGAGTTCGGTGTTCTATATGTTTATGAATCAGGACATATGGATTTTAAATTTGGATTTGTAGGATCTGTTCAATTTAATTTTAATCTTATGTTTTACAAATAAATTTTCTATACCTTAATTATCCAGTTATATATATTGCAGAGGGTTTGTGATACAAATTTTCTCAAATATAGTAAGATAAACAAATTTCACTAGGAGATTATTTCTAGTTTATTCTTTATCCATGATCCCCAGGATATTAATAAGAGAAAATGTCAGAAGTTTGACCTCAAGGGCAAATTCTTTTAGGAATATACAGTTTGATATTTGGCAAAAACTATGGTGTTCATATATTTATTCTAGTAAATAAAGGCATTATTTCTGTTCTCTAAATTCATTTTAAAAACAAAAGGTGGAGAAAGGTGATTTTAAGAATTTGTGTGATTATATTAGGTATTGTTTGCTCAAAAGCTCTGTGTCTGAAAAGGAGCACAATATACCAAAGCACCCAGTTACATTTTCAAATTACTGATATTTAGGAACACTAATCATTTTTTTAATTACACAAGTGAATTTAGGTTAAAATTGTATAATTTTGGTTGATAAATCTTTTGATTAGCTTATTTTTGTTTGTTTGCTTTATAAAATGATTGTTTCTACTCGTGATTTGCCAATGTTATGTGATGGCTTTATTTCAGCTTGCACATTAGCTTCAAATCTTAGACCAAGAATGGCTTCTCTGCTGGTGAATTTCTTCTTACAATTAGATGTCTTATTCCTTTAGGGAGAGGCAGTTATTTACATTCCTCTCATAAATGTCATTAAAAGTGGAAGTCCAACGCATTTGCTGACTGGCTGCTAAAATATTACAGCATTGTCACAAAGCCATCATTTTAGTCATCAGTTTTGCTGGAATGGAACAGATGGCCTGTTAATTTTTTTCAAGGCGGAGCTCTGTGTTGTTGCTCCATAGTCTGACTTGTTCTTGTGGAACTTTGTAACCTGAGACAAGGTACAGAGTGCTTGACTGACCCTTGTATTCAGAAAGGTCACCACAAACTGGTTAGAGCATTTTACACTTATAAAGAACTTCACACCAGGGAACATTATAAACATTTTGGAATAATTAACCTATGCTGTGAGGTTAATATCCCAGCTCTTTATGGAGGAAACAGTCTCTATCTTTTTTCAATACTGATAACTAGGAGTGGCTATAAAACAGTGGTTAAAGTGATAGACTTTGAAACCGCAATAGCAGGTGAGTCCTGTCTCTTGTACATAGTTGACAAAATACACAACCTCTCTGAAGCTTAGCTCTCTCATCTGTTACACAGAGATCGTGACAGTGATCATGGTAATCTATTCGTGGGATTGTTGTGAGGATTAAATGATGAAACTCATGTAAAGTTCTGATTCAGCATAATCCATTTACTAAGTACTCAATTAATGGAAAACAATCAGATTGCTTGGTGACAATAGATTGCTTGGTGACATTTTCTTCCATGTAATGCAGCAAAAACAAATAATTGTCATGTAATTAATGGGAATCTTAATTTTGAGGATTGCAAATTCTCTACCATTTCAAGAACCAGAGGTTTGCAGGTGTATGTATAATACAAACTGAATAGTTAGAAACCCTTTTTATTGAATACCTTAGAAAGGAAACATTGTTGTAATTAGAGAGGAAGGATACTTGGGACTGAGAAAAGAAGACATGGTCAGATTCCCCATGTTTTAAAATTTTTTTCCGTTATTTTTTCTCTTAATTTGAACTATTTTATGGCTTAGTTAAGGAGATAAACTTACATACTTACGAAACATAGTCTGAAAAAATAGAGCAAAACAACAATTTGTTATTAAATTTTTTTGATTAATTAACTTCTTCAATTTTTCTAACTTTGTTACTTCAGATCCAAGTTGGAAAGGTAATTTATTTCTGAAGACTCTGATACTAGAAAGGAAAATGTAAGAAAACTTTAGTATTACACATTATTGAATTTACAAGATGAGTTTTGCAAATTAGTTTGCTTGTGGTTGCTTTTAAAATTTCAGATTTTTGGATATCTTGTATGTTTACCTTAACTGCATTGTGTTAAGGTGAAGGCTAGTGATACTCAGGAATGGCCAGTATTTGGCCTTATAGTTGTAGGACTTTTTAAAGTACCATTTTTTTTCTTCAGAAAGGCAGGACATTGGCAAGTAGACAAGTATATTTGTCCATGAGATTTTCAGTAAGGTATTCCCAAAGAGTTTGCTTGTCATTTTTTTTATAACCTACAGATGGAAGATAGGAAACCATGCCCTTTATAGAACTTGATCATTGAGCTTTTTACAGGTGGATAAGTTTGTCACTGGATCACTAATGTTGTGCTGTTATTGCTCCAGAGGCTGATTTTATGGGTCAGTCCATCAAAAGATGCTGTGGTTAAATTACTTTTATATGGAAGTATTACTATACTTTTTGGATGGTAGAGGTCATTTCTACTTCTAATTTATGGAAATAATTTAATCTATTATTTTCTGTATTACCGATGAATTCCAGTCCTACTGGACTTAGACTGTAATACTTCCACTGAAAACACTATCAATGTTCCCCAATACACAAATGAATTAAGGCCTTCAGAAGTGGTAAGTTATGAAAAATTTACCTTGTGCCACAATTCCCCCACTCCACAACCATAGATAATTCTGAAATGGCCTCATTGTCTGGGGTGACACTGAAATTCTTTGTCTCACTGCCGAGGAAATCAAGAACATGGACATACCAAGGGTGAGGTTAGAGCAGAAATTTAATAGGCAAAAGAAAGAGAACAGCTCTCTGCTGCAGAGAGGAGTCCCAGAAAAAGGGTTGCCATTCTTCAGGGAAATGCAAGGGTTTTTATAAGCAAGTTAGTGGGGAGGGAGTATTTCATCTACATAGGGCGTAAAAAATCCTATTAGGACTAGGTTTGTCATTTGCATAGGGTGTGACTCTCTGGCAGTCCTCACCCCAACCTTTTTGGCAGGTCCTTAGCCTAAGTTAGTCCATGTTGCTTATCTTTTCCCCCACTGTGCATGTGCTAAGTGGGAGGCAGGTAGGCAAAATTTTAAAAATTAGTTGTGCATGGTAGAGTGTACCTGTAGTCCCAGCTAGTCAAGGAGGCTGAGGCAGGAGGCTTGCTTGAGCCCATGACTTTGAGGTTGCAGGCAGCTATTACTATGCTACTCCACTCCAGCTTAGGTGATGTGCCTGGCCATGGTTGATGTGACTGGCCCAAGGTAGTTCTTTCTATTGGTGCAGCTGCAGGCACCAGCTTCATGCAAGCTTCTAACTGCCTTATCCAAAAAAGGATGTGGAAAGGAATGTGCTCACTAGGGCCCACAGTGCTTACTGGGACCCACTGTATGCATGTGAAACTTGCTAATTACACAGGAGGCTCCCTCTTTGTGCTGGAACTTGCTTCCTTATCTATGTCTGCAGCCTGATCTTCCAGGCTGCTCTTTTAGAGCAGAAATTCTGCTGAGGACTCTTTGCTCTATTTGCCTGGCTAGTTTCTTCCTTCCTTCTCTCTGAATTCAAGGTAAAAGATAATAATAGTAACAAATCTTTCCCATGACTCAAGTTGAAGATAGTTTAACAAGCACTGATTTTTTCTGTGATGACATTTTGATACGTTGGGTTTCTTGAAATTTTTGTTTGTTTGTTTGCTTTCCCTGGGCCCTTAGCATTTGTCTTGTCTGTTGGATAAGCCACTCATCGTCCATTAAATTTACAGAAATAGACCAGTGTTTAGGAAATCCATGTTTGATTTCCAGCATTTTACTTTGCCCTCTGCTGTGTAACAATGACAATTCATTTCATCTCTTTATAGCAGTCAACCAATTTATCAAAAAGTTATTGGAAAATCTGTTTTAACCATTTGCTAAAATAATGGTAGTAAAACCACAGTGAAAAGTATAACATTATATAAGCATAAGAAAACAAGTCTAGATTCATAGAAAACAACATTTGTAAGAAATATATTCCCCATAATTATTTACTTGATAAATAATGTTAGGTCATTAGTTTATAAAGTTCAATATGGCCATTTTCTAGTTCATCCTTTGCATGTTCATTTCTGTTGTGAGCTATATATTTAATATGTGAATTGTCAGATGGAAGTTGTGATTTTTTTAGTGCTTAGTTAAGATGGATCAAGGCTAATATCCATTCTTTAAAGTTTGCATCTTATCACTATCAAGGGACAGTGTTTCTGTGTTCATAAACAAATTCTAAGGAAATACTCTTTGTCTTTCTGAAATATAAAAATGTTTTTAAGAATACATTTTCAAGTGAAATATTGTTATCACCAATATTCTAGAAAATGTTCTGTACCTCTGTATATTCAAAATCCAGTTTCCATCTAGAAACAGAGTAGTCACATTGGAAAACTGGGTCTAAGACATTTATGACGTTTATGAACGATTATAGCATTTTACATAGTTAATTGTAATATAGTAGAATAGTGTTTTTAGTATCTGAATCCAAATATTTTTAAATTTCTGTTCCTTCTAGGTTTTATTTGCAACTGCTATTACATATTGCAAGAAAGATATTAGGACTTCAATAAATGGGCTGCCTTGAGGGACCTGTCCCTGAGTGTTATCACCATTTATGAATATCTATTTAAAGTTGATTTAACATTTCAAACATTCATTCCCAGCAAATGAGAACAGGCCTTTCATTAGGGTAAGGGTCATAGAGGTACTTAGCATAGGTCTCAAGTTAGAAGAGGATTGGTGCATAGGCTTTCAGTGCTATCTCTGAATTAGGTTAAATAAGGATGCACACAGAATCAAATGGCAGTATTTCATCACAAAAGTTTAATTATGAAATGTAATTATTCAAATATATCATAATTTAAGAATTTTCCAAGGACAGGACACTTTTAATTTTTTTTTTTTTAAAGAGGCATTGTCTCACTCTGACACCCAGGCTGGTGTGCAGTAGCATAATAATAGCTCCCTGCAACATCAAAGTCATGGGCTCAAGTGAGCCTCCTTCTTCAGCCTTCTTGACTAGCTAAGACTACAGACACACACTACCATGCACAACTAATTTTTAAAATTTTACATAGTGATAGGATCTATGTTGGCTGGGTTGTCACGAACTCCTAGCCTCAAGTGATCCTCCAGCCTCAGCGTGTCAAATTGTTGGGATTACAGGTGTGAGTCACCACACTGAGAACTGCAGTAATGAAGGTTGTCTAGGATATTTTCTTTTTTTGCTAGCTTTATTGAGGCATGCTTGGTAAATGAAAATTGTAGCCAGGTGCAGTTGCTCATGCCTGTAGTCCCAGAGCTGTGGGACACCAAGATGGGATGATTGCTGGAGGCCAGGAGTTGAAGAGTAGACTGGGCAACATGATGAGACCCTGTCTCCACCAAAAAAAAAAACAAAACTGGGTGTAGTGGTCCGCACCTGTAGTCCTAGCTAATTGGGAGGCTAAGGCAGGAGGATCCATCACTTGAACCCAGGACTTTGAGGCTATAGTGAGCTGTGATTTTAGCACTCCAATCCAGCCTGGGCAATAGAAAGAGATCCTGTCTCAAAAAATAGATTGTATATATGTTAGGTGTACAACGTGTTTTCATATACATCTACATTATGAAATTATTACTGCAATCAAGCTAATTACAATCAAGCTAATTAGCATATCCATCACCACATGTAGTAACCATTTGTGGGTACATGTGGTAACACTTGTGATTTGCTCTATTAATGAATTTTAAGCATACAATACAGAATTATCTGCAGTCACTGTGCTATACATTTGATCTCTAGAACTTATTCATACTACATAACTGAAACTTTGTACCCTTTGACCAACATCTCCTCATTTTCCTCACCCTCCAGCCACTGGAACCACCATTGTATTCTACTCTCAGCTTCTATGAGTTTGACTTTTTCAATTTCCACATACAGGTGAGATTATGCTTGTCTTTCTATGTCAGGTTTATTTCACTTACCATAATATTCCCCAGGTTCATACATGTTGTTGAGAATGACAGGATTTCCTCTTTTTTCAGTGCTGAATATTATTTCATTATATGTGTGTAATAACATGAAATATATATATATACACATATAAAATTAAATATTGATATATTTTATGCCATATTTTCTTTATTCCTTCATCAGTAGACACTTATATTGTCCCCATATCTTATTATTATTATTTTTTGAGACAGTCTTGCTCTGTTGCCCAGGCTAGAGGGCAGTGGCACAATCTTGGCTCACTTCAAACTCTGCCTCCCGGGTTCAAGTGATCCTCCTGTCTCATCCTCCCAAGTAGCTGGGATTACAGGTACCTGCCACCACATCTGGCCAATTTTCATAATTTTAGCAGAGATGGGATTTCACCATGTTGGCCAGGCTGGTCTCGAACTCCTGACCTCTGGTGATCCACCTGCCTCAGCCTCCCGAAGCTCTGGGATTACAGGTGTGAGCCACTGTACCTGGCCTAGTTGTCCCCATATCCTGGCTATTGTGAATAAGGCTGCAATGAACAGAGGAGTGCAGATATCTCTTGGAGATAATGATTTCATTTCCTTTGGATGTGTTCCCAGAAATGGAATTGCTGGATCACTTGGCAGTTCTATTTTCAATTTCTAGGGGAACCACCATATTGTCTTCTATAATGGATGGGTTGATTTACATTTTCACCAGTAGTATACAGGACTTCCCTTTTCTTCACATCCTTGCCAATACTTTTTATCTTTGACTTTTTTATAACAGTGATCCTAACAGGTGTGAGGTGATATCTCATTGTGGTTTTGAATTTTATTTCTCTGATGACTAGTGATGTTCGACATTTTTTCATATACCTGTTAGCCATTTGTAGGTCTCCTTTTGGGAAATGCCCATTCATGTCTTTTGCCTATGTCTTAGTCTGTTTGGGCTGCTATAATGAAATAATCTAGACTGGATAATTGAAAAGTAATAGAAACTTATCACCCATAGTTATGGAATCTAGGAAGCCCAAAAGCAAGGTACCAGTATATTTAGCGCCTGATAAGGAACCATTCCATGTAGATGGTGACTTCTTTCTTGGTGGAAGGGCCAAAGAGACAAGCAGGCCCCCTTAGACCTCTTCTATATGGGCACTAATCCCATCTATGAGAGTGTAGCCTCCCAAAGGCCTCACATCCCAACACTATTGCACTGGGGATTAAGTTTCAATGAAAAAGTTTAAGAAGACACAGACGTTTAAACATAGCAGCCCATTTTTAAATCAGGTTATTTGTTGTATTGCTATTAAATTTTTTGAGTTCTTTATATATTTTGGACATTGACCCTTTATTATGTATGGTTTGCAAATAATTCCTTCCATTCCATGGGTTGTCTATTTATTGTTTACTGTAAGGAAGATTTTTAGTTTATGTAATCCTATATATATAAATATATATACACACACACTCCTACATATATACACGTATATATATATATACGTGTATATGTATGTATGTATCTATATACACATACACACACACATTTAAGTCTTTAATCCCTTTTGAGTTTATTTTTGTATAAGGTGTGATACAAAGGCCAATTTATTTATTCCACATTTGGATATCCAGTTTCCAAATACCATTTGTAAAAGAGATTATCCCTTCTCTTTGTGTGTTCTTGTTGTATTTGTTAGAGATTATTATTTCTTTTTTATAGCTTTCATTGTATAGATCTTTGTATAGATTTTTTATCATCTTGGCTGAATTATGTTTCTATTTTATTTTATTTTTGATGCCATTTTAAATGATGTTGTCTTCTTATTCTTTTTTGTATAGTTCATTGTTATGTATAAACATACAGCTGATTTTGTATCTTGATTTTTTTATCCTGCAACTTTACCAGATTTGTGTATTAGTTCTAACATTGTTTTGGTGGGGTCTTTAGGATTTTCTGCCTATAAGATCATTTCAATTGTAAACAAAGAAAATTTTATTTATTTTTTCAAGTTTAGATGGCTTTTCTTTTTCTAACCTTTTATTACTATGACTAGGACTTCTAGTACCACATTGAATAAAAGTGACAAGAGTGGGCATCCTTGTCTTATTCTTGATTTTAAAAGAAAAGTTTTCATTTTCTCACCAGTGAGTATGACATTAGATGTGGGCTTATTGCATATGGCTTTTATTATATTGACGTACATTTCTTCTATACATATTTGTTAAGAGTTTTAATCATGAATAGATGTTGAATTTTGTCACATTCTTTTTCTGAATCTATTGAGATGATTATATTATTTTTTATCCTTCAATCTGCTAATGTGGTAAATCTCATTTATTGATTTGTGTATGTTGAAACGTCCTTGCATCCTAGGGATAAAACCCACTTGACTATAGGGTATAATCCTTTTAATGTGCTTTTAAATTTTGTTTGCTAGTTTTTGTTGAGTTTTTCATCTATGTTCATCAGAGAAATTTGCTGTAAACTTTTTTTGTAGCGTCCTTATCTGGCTTTGGTGTCACGGTAATGCTGGCATGAACTTGGAAGTGTTCCCTCCTAACCAGTAATTTCTTTTTTGGGGGGCAGGGGGTGGGAATGGAAGGAGTTTGAGAAGGGTTATTGTTAATTCTTCTTGGAATGTTTAGTAGAATTGACCAGTGAAGCCTTCAGGTCCTGGGACTTTCTTTATTGGGAGGTTTTTGATTACTGATTTGATCACCTACTCACTATTGATCTGTTCATATGTCCTGCTTTTTATGATTCAGTCTTGGTGTGCTACACATTACTAGGAATTTATGCATTTCTTTTGTGTTATCAGATTTGTTGGCATATATAATTGTTCATAGTAGTTTCTTATGATTCTTTGTATTTCTCTGATATCATTTACAATATCTCTTCATTTACTTATAATTTTATTTATTTGATTCCTCTCTATTCCTTGGTCTAGGTAAAGTTTTGTCAATTTTGTATATCTTTTCAAAAAACAAATAACTTGGTTTCATTGATCTTTTTTGTTTTTCTAGTCTCTGCCTTATTTATTTCTGTTCTGATCCTTATTATTTCCTTCTATCTGTTAACTTTGACCGTAATTTGTTCTTCCTTTTCTAGTTCTTTGAGGTATAAAGCTAGGTTATTTGAGATCTTATTCTCTTGTTTTAAAAATAAATTAATATTATTATTGTTTTTAGAAACAGGAAACAGGCTCTCCCTCTGTCACTCATGCTGGAATGCAGCGGCATGATCATAGCTCACTGCAGTCTTGAACTCCTAGGTTCAAGCTATCCTCCCACCTCAGCCTCCTGAGTAGCCAGGACTACAGGTGCATGTCACCATGCCTGATGAATTTTTTTTTTTTTTTTTACTTTTTATAATTTTTTTTTAGAGGCAGAATCTCGCTATGTTACCCAGTCTTGTTTCAAATTCCTAGCCTCAGATGATCCTTCCTCTTCAGCTACCCAAGTAGCTGGGATTACAGGCATGAGCCACCACACCTGGCTCTTTTTCCTTAATGTGACATTTATTGCTATACACTTCCCTGTTTGAACTGCTTTTGCTATATTCTATAAGTTCTGATATGTTTGTTTCCAGTTTGTTGTGCTTAAGATATTTCTGGATTTCCCGTTTGATTTTTTCTTTGCTCAGGAGTGAGTTTTTTATTTTCACATATTTGTAATTTTTTTCAATTTTTCTTCTATTATTGATTTCTAGTTTCATACCAGTGTGCTCTGTAAGGATATTTCATATGATTTCAGTTTTTAAAAATTTGTTAGGACTTGTTTTGTGGCCTAACATATGATCTATCATGAAGATTCTTCCCGGTTCACGTGAGTAGTATATGTCTTCTGCTGCTGTTGGATGGTAAGTTTTGTATATGTTCATTAGGTTCATTCAGTTTCTATTGTTGTTCAAGTCTGCTATTTCCTTATTCATTTTCTGTCTGGACTATCTTTTACTATTGAAAGCGATATTTTGAAGTTCTCTGCTGTTAACATGTTGCTGTTTGTTTATCCTTTCAGTTCTATTAACATTGGCTTTATATATTTAGGTGCTCTGTTTTGGGGTACATATATATTTACCATTGTTATATCTTCTTGATGAATTGACTTCTTTATCATTATATAATGACCTTCATTGCCTCTTGTGACAATTGTTAACAAGCACTCTATTATGTTTGATGTAAATATAACCATCCCTGATCCCTTTTGGTTACCATTTGCATGGAATATATTTTTCTATCCTTTCACTTTCAGCCTATGTGTCCACTTATAGCTAATGTGATACTTTTGTAGGCAACATATAGTTAGTTCTTGTTTTTCTTTTTGAAATTCATTCAGCCACTCTGACTTTTGATTGGAGAATTTGATCCATTTATGTTTAAAGTAACTATTGATAGATAAGGACTTACTATTGCCATTTTACTAATTGCTACATGAATATTTTTCAATTTCTTCCTTTCTTGGTCTCTTCCTTTGTGATTTGATGATGTTTGTGTAGTTGTATGTTTTCATTACTTTTTCTTCATCTTTTGCATATCTACTTACAGATTTTTTTTATTTGTGGTTACCATAGGACTTACATAAACTACCTCATAGTTATAACAAACTATTTTAAGCTGTTAACAACTTAACTTCAACTGCTTCAAATACTTGGTGCCTGGAGTGTAATGGTGGGCCTGTTGCTAGGGCCCAAAGTGAAGTTGAAGTTGAGTGCTTACTTCACTCTCCTTCAACCATGTGGAGAACTTCTTTCTCTAAGTTGTGCTGCATGGGTTTGAGGGAGAGTTGACAAACATAATGTGAAACCGTCATTTCTACCTTCTTCGTTGAGTCTTTTCTTATTTCTGTGCTCCACTCAGGTGCTGTAATCACTTACTTGGATTCCTTAGTTGTTGTGAAGGTATTTTTGTGCATGGATGGTTATTCAAGTTCATGTTTCTGTGAGGGAACAAATGCTAGAAACTTCTATTTCACCATCTTGGTGACTCCTGAGAATTTCAGGACTCTTAATTTCGAGTAGGCCTGGGAGAAAAGATTCTGAATAGGGTAAAAGTTGTTTTTTATTTCCTCTTCACCTGCATTGCAGGAGAAATATTTTTTCAGAAATGAGTATGACATGTGAAAAGCCTGCTTGGAGGATCTTTCTTCTCTGTGCATAGGAGGACTCTGTAGTCTGTGGGTCCCAGTGAATATGAGGTGGGGAAGAAAAGATTCAAGGGAAGTGGAATGCCATGGCAGGTGTCCCTATAACATGAATTCTAAACACCAAGAAAATTATTCCCAAATAAGTGCTTTTATCTTATGTAGTATATAGTGACATGGCAAGTACTATGTTAGAGCCACAGCAGAAAGAATAATATGATACAATATTTGCTTAAAAATATTTTCTAAGATACAAAGTGGGCTTTGTGTTATTTCATGTATACATGTATACATGAGCACAAACCTATTTTTGACTGTAACATGTAGTATTTTTCAGAGTAAAGCTATAAAACTAATGTGAATGATTATTAATAATTTCAAGAAAATTTGATTTGGGGTTAAATGCTGCTAGACAAGTCATAGGATTGATTCAGGTCAATGATAAATCTATCCAGAAGGGATTTCTACACAAGTGCTTCATTAGCATGGGGAAAAGAGAAACTTTCAGAAAGTATCAGGGCTGTGGAAGCCAATCAAGTGTCTCTCCAACTCCATCACTTACCTATCTATCTCTCGATGAAATGTTTCTCTTTTATAAAGTAGATAAAAGGTTTAATAGAAATCTAGAAAAACCAATGGAGCCTTTGCCTGAAATCCTATTTGATAATAAATTTACTGGTCAGACCCATTAGTTCTAATGGACTATAACTCGATGTGATTTAAAATATAAAACATAGGGATGAAGCATGCATTATAGACTTTTTTTTTCTTCTGAATTAGTATAAAGTGTTTCTTCAGGGAATAGGAAAATAATGATCTCTAATGAAATAAATCAGCTAAAAGTATTTATTCCCTCTGTAAAAACAGAAAAATAGAATTTAAATTCATATATGCTATATGCGTTTATAGAAAAAGAGAAAATGAATGAAAACGTAAATTATATATATATATGCTTATTAAATAATATAAAATTTTTCACAAAATAGTTTAGAATTGTTCTGATCGTTATCCTCACGTAATAACTGCATAGTCTGAAACAGTATTTTTTGAAGTCTGGATATCTTAGTCTGTCAATATTATATTTAAAAATAAGAGTTCTGTATTTCAACCCCTAGGAGTATTGAATTTTAATGACCTGAATGTGGATTATCAATGGCAGATTTTAATTGTAAGCTTGTTTCTCCTCTTCAGTATTCTTATCACTTATTTTCCCTTAAAGTCAATAGGATTAGGCTATGTGGTACGAACTGATTTTAATATTAAATTAAGAGAAAATGAGATTTACAGTTTTCGATCTCAGTATATGGGGTTTCCTCAAGTCTATGCTCCTATAGCATGGATAAGCAAAAGTTGACTCCATCACCACCAAGAGAACTAGCACCCGTTTATACTCAATTATACATTTGTTACACATTTTCCCTCATTTTTACCAATTTAAAATACATCAGTGTTTGTAAGGGCTATAGATGCACCTAAGAAATCATCTGTGACATTTATGTCTTATTTGCAACTCATTTATTCCTATTGCTTATCTTATATTTCATGTAACATGTTAGTGCTATGGTGGAAAACTGAAGCCCTGCATCAGACTTCTTAGTAGCACTGTCTGAGTCACTGTCAGCTTTTATTTAAAGATACTCAACTATCTATCAGTTTCGCTTAAGGAATTATTTGCTTTGATGGGAGAACTTGGTTTTTGAAAAGTTAATATTTATAAAATTGCTGTAATGGTAGTATAGATTTCTAACTTGATTCTAGATCTTGATTCTGAAAACAAAGCTCTATATAGGCCACAGAAAAGGCTTGCTGTGACAGTCAGTGTGAGCTATTATGGACATATATTATTAAAAATCGACATAAAATAAATGAAATATGTGGCCTAAATGCATTTCCAGGTGTGTCATTTTCTGTGGAAGGGATGATTCACTGCAGTAAATATATACATGAGTTCTGTTTGAATTTATTTTTTATTCTCACTTAAAATATTTTGAAAAGCAACAATGAAGAAATGTTCATTGTGCAAAATCCAAAGTTTATTGCTCCTACTTGGGGCTAAATTACAAAAAAAAGTATATAAAATTGGATACAAATTTGATTGTGCTAGCAGTAACTTTAAGAGCAATG
Organism: Theropithecus gelada; assembly: GCF_003255815.1. NCBI lineage: Eukaryota > Metazoa > Chordata > Mammalia > Primates > Cercopithecidae > Theropithecus > Theropithecus gelada. The sequence continues at coordinate 26,153,887 of NC_037686.1, read as the reverse complement.
TTGGCAATGTTTTCATAATAAGGAAAATTCATTAGGATATCTGTACACTGTGATTATTTTACCTAAAATAAATGCAAAAATATAAACAGATGCTCATCGAGATGTGGTTGATTTTTATCTCCACATGGCCTTATTGGCTCTTATTAAAAGTCATCTAATCAAGTTTGATAGATATTTCTTGAAATGATGCATGGTATGCAATGCATGCTTTCATTGTGCTTCCTGCCATTATGGAATAACGTGTCTTATTTGGAAATACAATGATCATTTCTGTTAAATCATGCTCAGACAGCTTATATAATAACACCTATATTTTGTGAATCATTTCAGATTTCAGAGAGCTATGCCTTCCTACCAAGAGAAGCGGTGACACGATTTCTAATGAGCTGCTCAGAGTGCCAGAAAAGAATGCATTTAAACCCAGATGGAACAGATCATAAAGGTAGTTGCAGTGTCAAATAGTGAGATTTAAAGCAATTTTATTCATAATGGCAATTTATATCTCACATTTTTATAAAAACGTGGTAGACTGAAACAGTTCAACAAGTCAGATCATCTCATTTATTCAAGTAGGAGGCAGTGAATTTTGAATATCCACTTACAAAGTAATTCAGTGCCCATTGTTAGAAGAAAGACAGTTTCAGCTGTGGCAAATAACATTTTTCCCTGTAATAATGTTTTAATTTTCACTTATTATATGTATTTCATGGTATTTTAGATATATTCAGCAAGGAAATTGGTTTCTATCAATGTCTTTTCAAGTCTACCGATTCCTTATTTCTAAAAATTATGAATAATGTGGAGTTTCTTTACTAAAAAGTTTTACATAAAAATTATGATTTGGCTTTAGTTCTCATTAAAATTATAGAAAATTATTTAGCTAAATATGACTTTCTCTCAGAGATTCTATCAGTCTCAGAGATACATTTTTGCTGGCTCATTCCTATGTCTTGAAGGTTAAATGGAATGGCCAAAAGCAAAAAATTGAGCAAATTTCCTTCGGCATTCAAAAAATACATATAGAAAGTAAAGCAGAGAAGAAAAATACAAATAATTGTGTTAGTCACCACATTAGGTTTATTTATTGTTACTCAGGATGTTTAAAAGTTCCCTTGCACTTAGAAATAATTAATTAGTACTATTAAACAGTGTCAATACACCTTTGTAGAACCTTACTAGTTATTTTTTCTACCATCCAACTATAATAATATCATGTTTTAAGACACTTGGTATCTAAAATCCTGTTTCAATTTGGAGAAATAGATCATTTTCAAATTACAGGTAGAATGCAGTGTCCCTTTCATTACCCATTAAAAATGTTTTATTACAGATAACGGAAAACCTCCCACTTTGGTGACCAGCATGATTGACTACAACATGCCAATTACCATGGCCTACATGAAGCACATGAAACTGCAGCTGCTAAACTCACAGCAAGATGAGGTAAAATAAAAACATCTACATTTGCATCACTTACAAATTGGAATGAAGCTTGATAACCACGACTATCATATTAAACATGATGGCATTTTGAAGATAGTAATTTATTTTTTAATGAATGAATCTTACCACGGTTGCACAGATGGAGAAAGCGAGCAGGAACTCCTAGTCCACAATACAGAGCCCCTGTCTTAACACCACTGTCTTAGTGTTATGTGGGAATTTGTTTGTTCCCAAGAAAGCTACATTTTCCTTAGTAGACCATAATTGAGCTGTCCTTGGTAAAGTGCTACAAAGTTCAGAGGGGGTAAGTTCACAAAAAAAAATCTGAAACAATTGAGATTCTAAGGAAATTTAAGTAGTAAGGCTATTTTGCATGGCAATCAGAAAAGTAGATTTAATGGGTATTTCAAGTATTATCATTTCTCCACCATTCAAACCTTATGTAAATTTTAAAGTGATTTTTTAGTTAACTGCTATTCTATATGTTATTTATTTACTTCTGTGCGTGTCCTAGAGACAGTCTGTGGTCATTCTTAATTAGAAGTGTTTTGATGTTTTCAGTTATCCTATTTAAATTGTATGGTGAAAATTTAGCAACATGCTGCATGTATAGACACTAAAAACATATTTCTTAAATACTCTGTAGGATTCTAGTTAGCTAGCCATTTCGGTTGAAGCTATGTCAAAGCAGGGACTAAGTTATGTATGTATGGTTTATATTCTCCAAAATAAAGAACAATAGCAGATATACAGTAGGTGCTTAGTACATCCTTCTTGGCTAGTTAATACTCAATAGATGCATTTGGGTTATTTGTATTAGGAACAGGTCCAGGTCCTCAGGCTAATAAATGATCTCCTTGAAATTTCTCTAAAACAGGAAATGAGGTTAAATGTTTATTTGTCAAACACAGAATTACTTGCTAAGCTATGATTGCATTCTTTTAAAATTACTTTGTTGAACTTACTTTATTCATAAAACTCAAATCAAGTTTTTAGTTTTCCTCTGTATTTAAGCAGGTTTAACCTCAAAGCTCTATTTATAAAATTGTTTGATCTCAATAGACGTTACTCAGGGTATGCTCCTTACAAAAATTCATATTAGTGCAGTGGCAATATTGGATTTTATATTGCCACCTGGCTACATATAAATGATTGAATAAATAGTAATAAAATCATTGGGTTAAAGACATCAATGACAATTAAGAAAATACTAATATCCTTCCATCCCTGAGAACAATTAAAAAAACTATCTTCACAATTCATTATATAGTTGAAAAAAATTTTTAAATGTCTCATTAACTAGTTAGAGCTGTCAGATTATTTGTAGGAAGCTCATTTAGATGTTGATATGTTTATTTCTAGGCCAAAATGTAAGATGATTCACTTTCTGCCAACAATGCACCCACATATGCTGATCCCTTCTGGCTTCTAAAAAATCATAAGTATTTTACACAAAAGAAATAGATCCTTTAAAATTTATAACTGGATTAGAAAAATAACTCTTATCCTTGTATTTTGAAAATACTAAATTGGATGTCATGCTGCCTTAAAATATTTAGATAAATGACTAGTTAGAATTATTTGCAAAATTTTTAGAACGTTGTGTTTATTGAAAAATGAAAAAGAGGTTAAGTAAAGGAAGTCACATTAAAATGGAATTTAAGTGAAATATTCCTGTCTGACAAATTATATTTAAATTTGAATAAGCGTTAATCCAATAAGTTCAACCAATATTTATTCAGTACTTTCTATGTATTTGACCCTCCTGAAGAAAAACAGTGAATAAATTGAGGAAAATCTTTGTCTTTTGTGGAGGTAAACAGATAATAAAGAAAATAATGGCCATAGGTATATAAGAAGATGCTAAATGCTATTAAGAAAAATAAAGAAGGCCAGACATGGGACTCCCTGTAGAACTAGGGAATCACAAGTTTAAAAGGCTTTATTAAAATGTGTTATTTGAGTAGAAGGGAAGGAAATGTGTGCATGTAGCAGAGGGATACAGTGAAAAGTTCCTGAGGCAGGTGCATATCTAGTAGCTGTAGGAACAGCAAGATAGTCAACATGGTTGCAACAGAATGCTCAAGGAAGAGGAAAATAGGAGAGGAGTTTAAAGAGATAGTGGAAAGTCAAGTTATATAGAGTCTTACATTTTAAGAACTTTTAAATTTTACTCTGAGTAATATGGGGAGCCATATTTTTTTTTTTTTTTGAGCAGAGAAGTCATGTGATCTGATCCATATTTTAGCTTAATCATGTGGGCTGAGAATAGACTGAAGAGGAAAGAAAAAAAACTGGATGTGCAGACACCAGTAGAAGGTTATTACAGAAATCAGTGTGGGTAAGGAGTTAACAAAGCTCTATTCCTTCCTGCATGAGAAATTGGCCTTTGAATAACTTTTGGAGTTTGCTGTCCTGCAAAACTGCTAACATTGAAATGATAACTGTGTTACTAGGCAACATTGCTGTGGCAAAAATGATTCCAATTGTTAAACTGTATCAGAAGACAAATATCTGGTGAGAATCTTTTGATTTCCTTGAGTTGAATAATTTTTGTAATTGGCATGTCCTTTGTGGGGACCTTAAGGTATTAACTGTGCTGTGATAAGATATTTTGTCTCTTCTGGGGCATGGGGCTTCTCTGCCAAGTTTCCAACCTACCCAGTATGATTACTGTTTTCTTGTACCCGAGCTATCACAGGAAGAGCTAAAGAAAATATGTCTAATTAACTATGTGAATTGCTACATGACCCCTTCAAGGGTTTCCATGGAAGTGAAACACCTGATGCTGCCCTGCTGGCAAGAGTTTCCTTTGCTACATGCTTCTAGAAGAAGCTGATGCTAAGGGTTTTCAATGGTCATCTTATGAGTATACATTTTAGTTGGATTTAACAAAAGCTTCTGAAGAATGTTTCAGGAAAGAAGATAATAGTGGCTTGAATCAAAGACATAGTGGTTTAGGTAGTGGAAAGAGGAGAAATTATGAACAGATTTTAAGTTTTACTGACAGGTTCGATGAGAAGTGTGAAAGTCAAGAGTAGTAATGTCTCCAAGGTTTTTAATCTGAGCAAGTAGGGTAGAATTGGTATTAACTAGTGTAAGAAAAACTGGGGGTAGAAAACATTTGAGGTATGATATTGGAAGTTCAATTGTGAGCTCTTCATTAGAAATTCAAGTAGATTTAAGAGGTTTATTAGAGATTTAAGTAGATTTGTCAATTAGACAGTTGGCATGTGTGATTAAGAACAAAGAATTAAGCTAGACATAAGGCCAAGCATCATCCATGGGCAGATAGTGTGTGAAGCCATGTGCCTGAAGGTACTACCAAGGTAGTGAGTGTAGATTGAACAAACAAAGCCCAATAACGTTGATTTGGGAAATTCCAATGTTATAACATCTGGCAGATGAGGAGGAATCAACAGGGGATACTGAGGAAGAGCACCCAGGGTATTAGAAAAAGCAGGAGAGTTTGTGAACTAGAATAAAACTGGAAAAAAGGTTTTTCAGTATGTCTACAGTAATGTATTATGTCAAAGCAAGTGAAAAGTCAATTATACTGAAGTCTGAAAATTAAATTTGTATTTAGCCTGGTGGAAGTCAATGGTGTTCTTGACAAGAGCAGTTTTTATGAGGTGCTCAGGATGACAGCAGCAAAGTCACTGAAGAGTTTGCTATGAAGGGGAGCAGGGGAAAGAGGTAGGAGCCAGAGGGAGCATGGGAACAGGAGTTTTTAATTATTTTTTTTTATAAAATCAAAGAAATTATAGCATATTACATGTTGATGGGATTCATGTAGCAGAGGAAAATAGTGATTTAGGAAAGAGGAAGGAGAATTGATGAAGCAATGTCCTTGGCATTAATAGGTAGGATTTCTTGTACAAAATTGGAGAAGTTGGCTTTAGAATGGAGCACATACAGGAGGGATCAGATAGAGGTAGGCGAATGGAAATAGTCGTGGAGATTATGGAATTGTTCTTCTGTTTGCTCCTAATTCATCAGTTAACAAAAAAAAAAAAATCATTATTCTATGGGTTAAGCAGTTAGCCAAGAACCTCTGGGTGATTTATTTTGTTACTCCTGGCATAAGCTAGGATCATTTACTCAGTGACATTCAACTGGTAGCTGGACCTGGCTGGATAGTCCAAGAAAACCTCACTTAAGTACCTGGCTCCTTGATGCATCTTTATGCTCCTTTACGTGACCTCTCACTCTCCCTGTGGCTGGCTTATGCTTCCTCACAGTGTGCTGGTCTCAGGGTAGTCAGACTTCTTATCTGACAGCTTTATTCTATGGCAGCTGGTTTCCAAGAGACAGGAAGTGGGAGCTCCCTGTTGTTCTGGGACTGACACAACATCACTTCTGCCACATTTCTACTGACCAAAGCAAATAACAAAATCAGCCTAGTTTCAAGGGGAGGAGCGAGAAATACGGTTCCTTGATCTGAGGAGTGGCACGCATGTAAGGGGCAGTGGGGAGGAGAAGGGATCCATAGTAGCCATCTTTGGAAGTTATCCACTGCATGGTCAATAACCATTAAAAAAACCTCAACCTCTTATATTAACCAAACTACAATTTTAGTGAATTAACTTGTTATTTGAGGCTTACCACATTTTGTAAAGATTTTACAAAATACTGTATCCAATATGAGATCATTTGACCTTCTTATGAATGATTGGTGAGGGTTTAAACTGGAGCAAACTTTCTGGGGGATCATTTGATGATAATTATTACACTTTTCAAATATATTTATATTACTTGACTAGAAATTCATCCTATGGAATGTGATATATGAAACAATTTATCTATTAAAATGTTTACTGTTTGCTAGTAGTGAATGACTGAATATATTTTCAAGATCTCACAACAAAGGATTGTCAGATACACACTGCCCAAGATGGTAGTCATTAGTCACATGTGAATGTTTAAGTTTAACTGAACATCAATTAAAATTAACTAAAACTAAAAATTCAGGTCTTAAGTCACACTTACCACATTTCAAATGTTCAATAGCCACATACAACTAGTATTTACCTTATTGAATAGAGAATATTATAGAGCAATTCCATCATTACACAATGTTTTCTTGAACAACACTGGACTGGGCTGATAGCCAACATTAAATAGCTGATTGAACTACATGTAGCAGGACACCACCCCAAAGATGCTAATTCTAGGTCTGATATGTGGGACCAGGGGATATGAATTTTTAACAGAATCTACACTCATGCACACTAAGGTTTGAGATGATGAATTTCATAGAGATGCTGATAATGTAAGCTTTAATTTGATTTGAGCAGACGATAAGTTTTAAAAAATCAACAGAAAGAGAAGATTGGTGGGAGTGGTTTCTAAACAGTCTTAGGGTAAACTGTAAATGTTTGACTGAATAGCATACACATTTTTTGACAAACAAAAGATAGGGCTACAAATTTATCAGCAGAGAAGTGACATGTTCAGAAATGGGAAGCTTAATTTGGCAATAGTTAATAGGCAGGACTGGTGTAGAGAAATTGGATGTGGATAAGTTAACTGAGAGACTATTATTACATAGTTTAGGAAATGGAAAAATACAATTTTGAACTAATCAGGCAGGACAATAGCAGGGAAAATCAGAAAGTACATGGTAGAGACCCTTTACAGGTAATATCTGGAACTTGGAAACTAAAATGAAATATGGAGCAGATTAGCGGTCTCCATTTCAAACAACTTCTGAAGATAGAAATAAAAGCTCAATAACAAAGCTTTTGAAAAGTAAATAAGTGCCATGTTTAAAAGGGAAAAGACTGAAAAGAAAATTGTTTGTTACAGTTAAATTGTTCTAATATTAAAACATTAAGTTTCAAGGAGGCAGAATTATTATGGTCTCTGGTCATGACTTTCATTATCATGAGATTTTACTCATGTAAGAAATAAGCTCACACAGTATGATGTGGAGAGTTTTTTCTGATTGTCAAACAAAATAGAATTTCATAGAGAAAAGAAATTAGATGAATGGTCTAAAGATAATCATGAATAAAATACTTAATATCACATCAGTCAAGTTTTCTGATTGCTTAATCTTAGAAGCTTTCAATAGTTTCTTCCTAGTGTAATTAGTATTATCTCTATGTTGGTAAAAAAGCACAAGCTTATATTTCATATACCTCTGCTAGCTTTTATTAAAAACAATAATTTAATCAATTATTAATTAGAATAGAATATACAGAATGAATACATGCACTTATTCTCATTAAAGCTTTTTGCAAATGTGTAACAATTGGATTCTAATAAGGAATGTAATTGTGAAAATGAATTATATTTCATATGTAATAGTGGAAGAAAATATTTAAAATATTTTCAATCATTAAGCCACTTATGATGATAAATAATTTAACATGGTGTTTTTTTAATTACAAAAATACATAAGTATACATTTGGTTACATAAACATTTTAATCTCTCATCTGAATTTATTAAAATGTATGCCGGCAAGAGTGTCAGCATGCATTTTAGTGGTAGTAAAAAAATATATTGATTTTCCATAATATGCTGTGGCTGTTTTTACAATCATTTCATAGAACAGGGTCTGTGACCTAAATCTTTATATTTAGCTCTTCTTTAAACATAAATACACAACACATACATATCCTCATATATGTATACATTTTACATATTTATATGCCATATAAATGATATTTTACCAGCTTACTTATAGTTAGCTTTTTGTGACCTTTATAACAAATACTTATAAAGACTGTTTATGTGTTTATGTAAACACACAGCTACTTTAGTAACACATTTTGTTTGCCTTTACATTATATTGAAATGTGCTATATTTTGTTGTATATGTTCATATACTGTAATAAGTGTGCATAATATATTCTGTAGAATTTATTGTATATTCCATATAGTAATATTAAACAGTTTTATTGTGCTTATCATGTACCTGACATTGTTCTAGATACTTTAAATATAGTACATTCCCTCACTCCTCATATGACTCTGTGAGATTGGCACAATTTTTATTTCTATTGTATAGATAAAGAAACTGAGGCACAGTAAGTTGAGGTAACTTGCTTAAGCTAGCATATCTAATAACTGGCAGAATATGGACCTGAATCTAGGAAGTCTGGCTTCTGAGAATATCCTCTAAAATACTATGACATCACAGAAAGTATATATAGTGTATGTAATAGATATCTGTATCATCTATCAATGTGTGTATATATGTATGTATTTGTATATGATCGACACTAGTAACAAGTCCATATTGTTATTACTGATAATGTCAGTCCACATTGAAGTCTCTTATGTTTGCATACACACACACGCAAACACACACACACTCACACACGCACACTAGAATTTAGAACTGGAGTAAACATAATGAATTGAGAGAGGGCATGTAACTAAGAGAAGTCTATGTGGCTGATTGTCCAGAGATCTAACACAGTGGCATTTCCTTACGGACTTAATGAAGAGCTAGTGCTACTCAGTGTGCCCAAGCATGACCCAGTCTTTGGTAAAGGAAAGACAACACAGCCAAAACCACTGAGCCTGACTTAAGAATCAGAATGCCAATTTATTAGTCTACCAGGATGGTCTTGTTCATTAATAATAGAAACTTCTTTGCTAATGCCAAGATGTCATTTATGAAACCAAGGTAATTCTTCCTATTCAAAGATGCTGTTTCCTCGAGTCTGGATGACTTCATATGACTACTGGTTCTAGTATATAATAGCAGGGAAAATGATTTAACTTCTCAATGCCTCAATTTCTTCATCTATAAATTGTTTGCAAATTTGTAGCTAATTCATGGTTGTAATGAAACATAAATAACGTGTGCAACATAAATAGCACTACTACTGCTGATTATTACATTAGTGTTAAACATTCAGATCAAACATTTACAAATTAAAGTCAAAGCTAGAGATTTTGATTAAACATTTACATTTTGCACAGGTTTCCTGGGCCTTCCAGCCTTTATAAGTACACCATTTGTCCAAAAATCAGTTCTCCAAATGAAGTTTGCTTCAGTAAAACGACCGCAATAATATATCCTAGATTTGGTTTAACATTTGGAAAGATTTGATAAATTGGCCATTCAGCAAAGTGGCCTTTTGGTAATTCCATTTTATGAACTGACTTTTAATACATGTTTCATTCACAATTTTACCTAGAACTCCTTTTTGTGGTTGCCGTGCAATTTATATTTGCTTGCAAAGAAAGAAAGGGTGTACTAAGATTACCTTGCTCTCCATTACATGTGGACTTTGAACCTAATGTATAAGTTTGCTATATTAGAATCTATCATGTTTGCCAACGAAACATTTTTATAAAGCCCTTTCTGCATTCTAATATTTCTGCTTACAACATTTTTCGGTCATTTAGTTTTTAATCAAAACTTGTATTTCTCTTTATGTTACATTTTATGATTAACTCTTTTAGAAAGTATTTACTATAAAATCATTCTTTCTTTATTCAGGTTAATTCCTAAACTACACTGTCTCTAAGTATATATTTTTACCTTTAAAATATTGGCGTACATAAAGACATATTATTTCACAAGTCTTGAAATTCCTTGAAGGGAGAAATTATTCCATTGTTTGTTATTTTAAAAATCCATTAGTTTGTAACATACTTTTCTGAATTCTGTAAACATTTACTGGTTAAACTTCAATTGACCTTGTAGATAAAATGGTTATTATTTAAATGTATTATATTTTTAAATGCTTGATGATATTTTAAAACTATTTTCAGGATGAAAGTTCAATAGAAAGTGATGAATTTGACATGAGTGATTCAACACGGATGTCAGCTGTGAACTCTGATCTTAGCTCCAATCTTGAAGAAAGAATGCAAAGTCCCCAGAATCTTCATGGCCAGCAAGATGGTAAGCCTTTCAGTTTGACTAAATAAGCAAAACAACCCCCCAAAAAACGAGTCAGAATGCATGGAAACAACTACCTCTTAATTCTTGTGTCAATTTTTAAAAATCTGCGTGTTTCTATGGGAACTTTTCTCTATTATTTAGGTTGTGTCATCCACTTCACTATTTTGTAATTCAAAACTTTGTTCAAAACCAAGGTGTTAGACTGATTTATAAGCAGATATTGGTTATAAAATTCAAGCTAATTCACGTTTTGCTCCTTGAACTTAAAGTATGTGTTATATCAATACAGTTTGGTTTCTGTGATAATATTTTCTAGCTTTGATTTCTTGGGCTGTCATCCTTCTGACTAAATCAAGCATTTAAATGTGATCAAAAGATTAACTTGGATGTTTTTCTTTTATGTAAAAGACAAGTTTCAACTAAGAATCACTAGATATTAAAGGAAATTTTACCAGAGCAGTAGTGCTGAGTAAGACAATATTTTGCTGTGATTTTGAACTACTTTATTCAGCTGTTAAGGAAAGAAAGCTCATGATCTCTTATTCCTGGGTTCATTAAAGATTTCTGAATCAGCCTGTTGTTCTTGATAGGAAGAAAGCTAGATACGTAGAGAAAGTAGATGTCATACTAACATTGTAGGCCTAAAATTTTTGGAGATCTTTCAAAACTACCTTTGTAGATTTTTCTCTTTGTAAATATAAAATTATGCATACAAGTAAATTTGACTTATTTCGGTAATTGTGGGCAAAAAGAGAAATTGGCCAATTATATTCAAAATTTGTTTATTATTTCTATATTTAACAAGTTTATATGAACTTTTTGATTGAAGAATTTTGTACTTACATTTATAGATACTGAAAAAAACCTTTGCTGTCTCTGACAGTTGCTATTACAAACTGGTTGCAAAAGATTGCTATATTTCTAGCTGCTATTTGTGTTCTGTTTGTGTTGGCAAGGCATAAGAAATCCCTAGTTTGAAGCATAAAAAACGTCCAAGAACAGAGGGGCTTTTCTTTTTCTCATTTCAGATGAATCTTAAAAGATGGTGGTGTCCTTGTTAGCTTGAGTTACAAGAAAATGAGGAATGCATTGACTATCAGTGACTTTAAGATTGTATCTTACTTGCTATGTGCTAAAATAGCTATTGTAGTAGAAAAGCCATTTATTTGGAAATATTATGCGAATGAAGTTTTTCTGATTTAGATATGAATTTTCTCTTTTCTTCTAAAACATGAGTAGGCATTCCTCAGATTTTGTATTTTTCAATGGCCGTTGTATAGCACCAAGATCATAGAATAACTGAAAGATTCTTAGTAATGTGCATCACTCCATTAATTTGCTTATGCATTTAACTTAGGTATCTCCTAACCATCTTAGTCCCTAATTTTAAGGAATATAGATAATGTAGAGGATGTATAGAGAATATAGAGGATGTCTCTCATCATGGAAATTAATTGTTTACTTGACTGAAATTGCAAGCTGCGGGTCTTTGGCTATGGCCAGCTGCTGTGATTTTAATCAAATGCAGTGGACTAACTCCAAATATTATGTACTCTTAGGGAAAAGCACTTTCTCATGATATATTGATGAATGTTTCAAGGGTAATCACCTACCTAGTTGTTCCTTTTCTAACCTAGGCCTAACCCTTCCTTGCCTTGCATATCAGATACTTTTTTCTTACATTTCCTGCTGAGTTTTCTCTTGCAATGATCCCTCCTCTTTCTCCTGCATTAGAGGTTTTCCTCACTCTGCTAGATTATTAGAATCTACATACAAACATAATTTGATAAATATCTTCTTTAAAATGCCTCCATTGATTTTGTCTTTTTCCATTTGTGCTGCTATAACCATATACCTGAGACTGGATCATTTATAAAGAACAGAAATTTATCTCTCACAGGTCTGGAGTCCAAGATCTGGGAGTCCAAGATCTAGGTGCTAGTAGGTTCAGTGTCTGGAAGAGCTTGTTCTCCCATGATAGTGCATTATTGCTGAATCCTCCCAAGGGAAGGAACACCATATCCTCTCATGCTGGCAGGATCCAAAGAGGGGTAAACTCCTCTGTCAAGCCCTTTTATTTTATTATTTTATTTTTGAGATGGAGTCTTGCTCTGTTGTCCAGGCTGGAGTGCAGTGATGTGATCTTGGCTCACTGCAACCTCTGTCTCCCAGGTTCAAGCAATTCTCTTGCCTCCGCCTCCCGAGTAGCGGGGACTATAGGCACACACCACCATGCCCAGCTAATTTATTTTTTGTTTGTATTTTTAGTAGAGATCGGGTTTCACCATGTTGACCAGTCTGGTTTTGAACTCCTGACCTCAAGTGATCTGCCTGTCTCGGCCTCCCAGAGTGCTGGGATTACAGGCATGAGCCACTGTGGCTGGCCTCTCAAGCCATTTTGTAAGGGCACCTAATCCTATTCATGAGATGAGACTGACACATCCTAAAGGCCATACCTCTTAATACTGTTATGTTGGGGATTAAGTTTCAACATCAATTTTGGATGGGACAGAAACATTTAATCATATCATATCCCATTGCACCTCTTCATTCATTGCCCTATTTCTCTGCACCACCCCTGCAAAAGACTTTATAGTGAAACTCTGAAAGAGTTGTCCCATTATTTCCACCCTACCCTTTTTGGCTCATCTCAAGTAGGCTTTCATCCTTGCCACCGACTTCACTTGTTCTTGTGAACATCACCAGCAGGCTTCTTCTTGCTTAATTCATTGGTCAACCCTTAGTCCTCATCTCCTTCAACACTAATGTTTAAGGACAACACTCCCTATTTTTTTTTTTTTTTTCTGGTGTGATTTCTGTGTCATTCATCTCTGTGGGCTCATTTTCCATGTTGTATTCCATAGATGCCAGAGTGCAGGCTTCAACTCTCTCTTCCTTATTCTCACTCCCTAGGACACCACATCTAATCATGTCGCTTTCCACACCATCTGTACCTAGATGAATCCCAAATTTATTTCTCCAAGCCCTGACATCTTTCCTGAGGTCAGGAATATCTCCCCTTACCTATTTCCTAATTGTTAACATTCTTCAGAGGATTTATCACTGTATGAAACTGCATTATTTTTCTCACTTATTAGCTGTTTCTGTTCTAGAATGAAAATACCATATTAAGTAATGAGTCTTCACTTGCTTACAGTTTTCCTTTCATTGGCTTCATTTGAGATAGTTCTTATATGCTGTATCATTTAAATGATTAAAATATAACTTTTCAGAATGATTATATTTTGTAACATAAGTTTTACATATTTATCTTCTTTTCTTCTGTCCTTCTTTCTGACAATGGTACTCTCCTAAGTAATCCATATTGACAACCTTCTGTAAAATTTCTTTTTTTCCTGTTTACAAATACACAACCATATACATACTCAGAAAATTTTGTCATCAAATACCTAGAATTATGTCATTTATGCTCTTCTGTATCTTGATTTATTTGTCTAACATTACCTTTCTTTTAGAGCCTCCTATATTAGGGGTGAGTGTGTGTGTTTGTGTGTGTGTGCGTATCACAGTGAGAAAAAAAAAGGCATGGGACCTACCTCATATAACACATAATTTTAAGGAATATGTATTAAATTCAGTGTTGCCACTATTGATACACAACTCTTTGTTGGAGAGGGATGTCCTCTGCATTGCATAATGTTTAGCAGATTCCTGGCCTCTACCTGCTGCATGTTCGTAGTTCCCCTTCTCCCAACTGTGACAAATAAAAATGTCTTCCGATGTTGCAAATGTCCCTTGTGGGACAAAATTACTCTAAGTTGGAAATAAATGGTATAGGTAGAGAATAAGGGTCTGTGCAAGAATCCAGTATGATGGGGATTGAGGAGACACAGTGGAGAGATGTTGAGAAGTAGGGGCTGAAGAAAAGTCTAGGAATCAGTGTCCAGTTGACTTTCTGCAATCTCAGAATAGTTCTTTAGTTACACTGTCCAAAATGATAGTCACTCTCCACATTGTGGCTATTGAGTACTTGAAATATGGCTAGTGTGACTGAGAAGCTATTGTAATTTAATTTTAATTCAAATTTAAATAGCTACACGTGGCTGGTGGCTACTGTGTCAGACAGTGTAGATATAGATCATTATTTTATTTTGACTGGCAGTTAAACTCCATTCTCTGCAGCCATTGGTTGAATGTGTCTGAAGTCTGGAAAAACTATAGGAGAAATTCCTATTTTAACAGTTGACTGAAATCCGTGTTTAATATTTTGAAAATCTAAACAATACAAATTTTTTTAAGTTAAATTAAAAATGTTGTTTTTTTTTAACATTAAGTGATTAACTTAAGATTTTATTTAGAGAAATTGAAGTAGGACATTATGATTTTTATGAATCCTTTCTAATAACTATAACAGGTAGGCATAAAAATGTCCTTATTGGGCACCATATAAAATGAAGAGTAAAATAAGTTATTTTTTTCACAATTTTTATTTCACTATGGTTGTAGAAAATTTGAAAGGTATTCATTAAAAACAAAGGGAAAAGAAGACTATCCAATGTGCATTGTTTTGGAAATATGTATCTATATATAGAGATATATATACACTCAGAAAAAGAGAGAAAGAAGAAAAATATTTTTCCCCAGGCTAGACAATTAGATAAAGGTCAAGAAGACACAAACCCGAATGAAGAATTTGTAATGAGAAGAATGCTTCAGGATTAATATATAGTATTCTGCTTCTTTTGCCTTTTTTAGGTTTATAATATTTCCCTAACTCAATAAAAACATAAAGGCAAAAAATGCATAGAAACTGAATATTTGCATAAACAGCATTTTACTCTCATTTTTGGTTTTGAGGAAACTATGTTGGGCTATTTAATTTTTTTTTTACAGACTTAAAATAATGTTTTTAAGTTTAAATCATTTACAGGTTATATATACATCTGCTTTACTCATGAAAGCATGAGTAAAAGCACAACACCTTGAAGGTGTTGTGGAATATAAGGAGCTTATTATGAAGGAAGCTTTGCTATGCAATGGCTGCGGTTCACAGAATTTCAAAAAGCATCTCGAGGCCTAACAGCTAAAGGCATCCTTCAAATATTCAGCAAATTGTAAGCGTTCTTGTTCTGCCATCCATTTAAATGGATTAGAAACAGAAATTTTGTCACTTGAGCTGCTGTGTTTGAATCTCAGATCCTAGACATTTATGGCAGCATGGATTAGCTCAAAAAATTATTCCCTTTCCTAAATCAATTACTTAGTTTATTATGAATTTGTACCTTCTAAAACAGCCGATGTTCATTCCTTGTCTGTGGTTATTTTTGAAAAGATATGTGACAAAAGAAAAGTGTCAGATTTAGAAACAGACTTAAAGTTTCAGTTCAAAACAAATGTTTCTCTTCATTTTATAGAAGGATACTTTTCTAAGAACCGTTTTAATCACTTTTCTGAGTTAACACTTTAATGTAAACTATTGATATTTTATAAGGGAGTAATTATTCTTTTTTTAAGCACAAATAATTAGCAAGATTATTAGATATTACCAATATATTTATGTATTTTTCAATTGCAACAATTTATATATATTTGCATTTTTGAAAAAGATAATAGGAATACAAAGGAATGTTGAGGCATACCCTTAAATTCTCTGTATGTCAGCTTAATCAGCTATAAATGTAAGGGATTATAGTTTTAAAAAGTATACATTTCTTTTTAAACCTTATTTTCTATGATTTCGGTCATAACATCGTAGAATAAATTGCTTTTCGGAGAGCACGGTCAATGTCCCTTGATTATCATATGTCAGTTGACTCAGTGGAGTAACAGACATTTTTTAACACAGTTTTTTTTTTTTTTTTTTTCCTGCGGTGTTTAGTACTTCATTGTTGGATCAGTGTATTGTTTATATATTGAAGTGTTTAACAAGAAGTGTAAGCAATGTCTGTATGCCAAGCGATGGGATGTGGTAATGTCTAGACACAATAAAAGAGGGAGAAGGACTTGGAAATTAAGAGGTTCTCGCTTTCTCTCTCTTTCTCTCTCTTTCTCTCTCTTCCCTGGATAATATCACTTTCACCCAGACTGGAGTGCAGTGACACGATCACAGCTCACTGTATGCATGGCTGGCTAATTCTTTTTTTTTTTTTTTTTTTTAATGTAATATTTGATGTATTTAGGAGCACTGGCTATATTTAGTTACAATGAATTACATAAATTGGACAGTGCAAACTGTTGGCCTTTGAGCCACATCTCGTACCCAGTTGTGTGTTGTTTGGTCTACCCACTATTCCAAAAATTCTTATTGGCTACCATCATTTAAAAATTGGGAGCACTCACATAATCCAGATTTTTAGTTCTCTTGAAAACAAGGATCTGGCAGTACTGGGCTTGTATTTCTGCAAGGTGTCAGCTGCCGAATGTTTCCTCTGCGGCCTCTGAGATGCACTCATGTGACTTCAGAGTTGGGAGGCAACAGTCCTGCTTCTGAGGCTTTTACCTGCGCTATGCTACCCTTGGGTGTCTGAGATAGCTCTTAAGGTCAAGCTCAAGCTACTAAGACATTAAGATTTATAGAGATACAGAGCTATGCAAACCTGGTCTTGATTTTCTATAAGAAGATTTTTCTCAGTCTGAGTGTGAGTTACCTTCAGCTATTCATATTTGATGTGTTTATTTTTTGATAGAATTAAATAATCTGAAATTGTCATTTGATGCATCTATTCACAATTTACTTCTGGACCCCATGCAACTCCAAAGTGACCTTTAAGTGAAATCACTTAATTACTTCCTACAACCTAAGGGAATGCAAAACTACAAATACAGCTAGATTACTAAAGCACATGTGTGGTTCATAATTTGTGTCTTCTGTTCATTTTTATCATGCACTGGAATAGTTTAGAGTAGGGAAGCTGGAGGAGTGCAAAGGGACACTTTAATGACATGGCATGAGTCGACATTTAAATAAGATTTATTAATCTATTCTTAATATTAAAAATTGGGGAAATGATAAAATGCATCCTGGAGTTTAATTTTACAGTGTGGCTCCATATTCATTTGAAGAATTATATGATTCTAGAATGTAATAATCCAGTAATAGATATGCATTACTGTGGAATTGCCCCCATTTATATTATCTGTATTGCTAGCCAATAATATGCATAACTATTAATAACACATGACCAATTAGTATTATGAATTAGTGAATTAACTGGTACATACCCAGAGAGGCTGCTCATGCACTTTAGCATGTTAAGTATCATTCTTTCTTTTTTTTTTTTTTAAATTTATTTATTATTATTATACTGTAAGTTGTAGGGTACATGTGCATAACGTGCAGGTTTGTTACATATGTATACTTGTGCCTTGTTGGTGTGCTGCACCCATCAACTCGTCATTTACATCAGGTATAACTCCCAATGCAATCCCTCCCCCCTCCCCCCTCCCCATGATAGGCCCCGGTGTGTGATGTTCCCCTTCC